>NC_135973.1:35667243-35843966 GCF_053455715.1 Rhinoraja longicauda | reverse complement strand
TGATCGCTTCTTTCCAAACTCCAGTTTCTTTTTCTCATTAAAGACAGGCACAAAGTGCTGGGGAATGATTTACAATCCTCCTGCCACAATAGCCGACTTTTATTTGATCGTTTTTTTAAAGTTATGCAATATAGAAATTAATCCTAAATTATTTTTTGTAAATGTATTAAATATACAGAAATTAATCCTACATTATTTTTTGACCCTGTAACCCGGTATACGATTACTTGATTTGAAGCAAACTGAGTTTGCCATTTTTAACAACTTTTTTGTCATTGAATGCAAATAGAAATTTTGCAAATAGAAATTATTCCCTAGCCTATGCATAATTTAGTATCTTTTATCACCAGTAATGTGTAAAATAACTACTTTCTTATTTTAAGGCAAGACTAAAAAGACATACCAACAGTTCATGATAGCAATGTAATAAAAAATAAATCAACAATGACAAGCAATGTCATTATGCAAAATACTCAAGATTTGTAGAGAATGAATATTCATGTGAATTCCACATGTGAACCTTTGAATACAATTGACTTCCCTGAACAGATCGCAGGGGATTTAAATTACGTTGGGATAAACAGTATGCTTTTTGGGGTCTTCCTAATTTAGGCACCCCTGGCATATTTAAATAATTTAATTTATTTTAACGATTTCCAACTGTTCCCACTGTTGCTGTGACATGTGCATTAGAAGGATGATTCCCAGCCATGTCTGAATTTGTATTAGTAGACACAAAAAAACTGGTATAACGCAGCGGGACAGGCAGCATCTCTGGAGAAAAGGACTGGGTGACTTTTCCAGTCGAGACCCTTCTTCAGAATTTGTTGGTTCCTTAAAGCAGATCTTTCATCATCTATACACTAAAACTCTCATTTGTTTGTTTGTTTGTTCCTGAACTACAGCCAAAACGGTCCACCCCACCTTACTCACCATCATCCCTTTGGTGCTAATCGAAGAAGTTTCATTGAAATCGGTGTTATATTTTTAAAGGCATTCACATTTTAAAGTTTAAATCTATCTCCTAGGGAGGGAGAGGGGAGGGAGGATAATGGGGAGTTGAGGGGATGGAGTGGGGGGAGGGGAAGGGGAGAGGGTGAGTGGAAGGGGGAGAGGGGAGGAGGAGGAAGGGGAGGAGGGTGATGGGGAGGGGGGAAGGGTGAGTGGAAGGGGGGAGGGGAGGAGGGAGGGGGGAAGGGGAGGGTGGAGGAGAGGGTGCTACACGTTGCACCAATGCAGGGGAGGTTTGGGCCCTACGGGTCTACTTGGTCTAGTTGGCCACTATAAATAGCCCTTACATGTGTCAAATCTGGGGAGTTGTTTGGGAATATGGAGACAATAAAAGTTTAATGCAGAATTTTGAATAAATGTGTACACAGACACAAAATGCTGGAGAAGGAATCTGACACATAACATAATCTGCCCATGTGCTCTGGAGATGCTGCCTGACCCACTGAGTTACTCCAAAGCTACGCTTTTATTTTTGTAAATCAGCATCTGCAGTTCTTTATTTCTCCTCTACTTAATGGTTAGAATTGACTTGATGGGCCAAAGAGCTTGTTTCATGCTTTATCACCCCATGGCTACCATTGTGTTCCCTTTCTCTGTTTTTATGAGGAAAAGTTATGAAAATGTAAATGTTTTGGTTCTCCAGTGGTCTCTATTGAATCTGGAAGGTTTGCAAAGATATTAATCATTATGAAATGCAATTTTAAAATTAGATGTCGGGAATAACAATTAACATTCTAAACATGCTTTCAGAGACTTTAAAGCTAGCTGCATATTCATTTTTATTATTTGCATTGTCCCTCCTGTTATGAATAAATTGACGTCAATATTTCTTAAATTACAAATGTTAATGCATGGTCAAGTCTCTCAGAAGTCTCTCACTGTTTCCATGAGAAATTGTTACTGGGTTCAAGCAAAGAAATCTTTCAGTGTCTTCTACAAACAACGCCTTTTCTCACCACCCTTTTTCAATAGAATCATTTTAGAAAGGAATCTATTGATCACCATAAATAGCAAATTCAAATGCAAATGGAGTTCCCACCAAGCGCCCTTTTGTAGTATTTAGTGGTGTTACTTCAGTTCCAAGTTTCCCATCAATGTGCAGGGAATCAATGTGCATATCAAAACAGTAATGTGGTCGCAATGCTAAATGAAAATAACTAGGGAACTACGGAAAGGTGCACAAGTAAACAAATACCAGTTTATTAGCTGATAACTGGATATTAGAAACAAACTTTAAAAGTAACAATGTAGTGATAGTTCTTGGTTTGAAAATTTGATTTATAAAATAAAGACAACATGAATGGAGAGGTATTAAACTGGAGTCTGATTGTATTAAGACAAACAGCAAAGATTCAATTTTATTCTTCTGGGGACCATGATAGTTGTTAACAATGTTCTATTAAATGCACTTCCTTGTTCCACACGGATTCTTTATGAACAATGGAGAAGCTTAACGTTTTTCGTCTTACAATAAATTACCACGAGGAGTGGTGCTGAACAATGCAGCATATACATTTTCAATGTGAGCTGTAAACGGCAAGATAGCTTTTCCCAGCTCAAGTAAAGCACTCTCGCATATTTCGAATCTCCCATAGCGTTTCTGTTCTCGCAGTGAGGAACATAATTTACAGGAGAAACAAAGCAGTAACAAGTATGTTGTTGTGTTCAAATGCCACATGAATTACCCTAATGCGGTCAACATTATATAATCAAACAGGATTGCTGAAACATAAAGTTATGGGAAAATCTGTTTTCAATCTGCTAACATCTCAGTACAATTTATTTTTAATTGATATCTGGGGACAAATATCTGTGTGATATCAGCCTTTGTTCCTATTTGTACACCATTCGAACATCACAACTGATAAGTTAGAGATAAAGCAAGATTTAAGATACAAAGATGTAGGAAGGAACTGCAGATGCTGGTTTAAACCAAAGATGGAAAGGTCAGGTGGAATGGGTGGCGAAGAGAACAGTAGAGAAAGGTCATGACAGGTTGGAAAGTCACCTTAGATACTCTTTGTCATTTAGCACAAGAAAACAATAATAACAATAATATATTTGTTTCCCACACCGGGGAAACTGAAGCATCTGCAACCAGCTTCAGCCAGTATTGCCATGGGAGACTCAGCGATGGCAGCGGGAGACTCAGTGGGCAGTGGGGCCTCGGCGGCAGTGTGGGCATCGGCGGCAACGCGAGCCTCGGTGGCGGTGGGGCCTCGCGGTCGATGAGCGTGAGGGGGGGGAGGGGAAGACAATGGGGACCCAAAGTGGGGGGACCGCCGTGAAGAACAGCGGGGACCTGGCATGGGGGAACTGCCGTGAGGGACTGTGGGAGAACAAAGGGGGAACTGGTGTGGGGGAGGGGGGACAGTCTAGTTTAGAATCCTCTGCCAATGGGGATAAGTCTGCGTTGTTTGTTTGTTTGTTCGTTTGTTCCGGTGAAGGCGCCGTGCACACAGCAGCCAGACAACAGTTGTTTTTCTTTTTTCTTTTACTTTTAATTTCAAGTTTTTGTGTACCTTGTGTGTTGTGACTGTCGGCAGACCAATTTCCCTCCGGGGATGAATAAAGTTTTATCGTATGTATTGTATCGTGATGATCCACTACCTGACAGCAATCAGTACAAAAGCCAGTTTTCACTCAATTTGATTCAATCCACTTGATAACCATATTACAATTGTATATCAAAATATTCAAATTTACTAAGAGTAATGCTCAAAAACTATCTGTGCATCTAACCAAGCTACCCAGTAACAGAAATTACCATTTCATAAATATAGTCCCACTTTTTAAAAACAAAGAGTGAGAGAAAAAGGGATCCTCAGACCAGTTAGCTGACATTGATGCCAAAATCTATTATTAAGGTAGTAGTAGCAGAGACAAAATGAACTGCAGATGCTGGTTTACAAAAACAAAAAAAAATGCTAGAGTAACTCAGCAGCATCACTGGAGGATGTGAAAAAGTGATTTTGGGGGTTAAGACCCTTGATTTGGAAAATAATAACAGGACAGGCCCTAGTTAATGTGTATTTACAAAAGGGGAATCATAAGTGTCATGTCCATCAGCGTTGTTTGAGATAAATAATAGATAAGAACAAACCACAGATGCTTATATTTGGAATTCAAAAAGGTCTGTTAAAATATCACACAATAGGTCACCAAAGCAAATTAGAGACAGTTTGAGTTGAGACTTGTTAATTGTCTGAAAACAGGGTTGGAATAAACTGTGCTTGGAATGGGAAGTCGTGATGTGCTGTAGTGCCATCTATTCCTGATCCTTATTTATAACTTGGTAAGTATAATATATTCAAGTTTTCCAATTAAACAAATTGTGAGAATGCCAATAGGCTTCAAGGGAGAAATGGATAGGTTAAATAAATGGGTGAAGTTATGGCACCTAGAAAATAATGTAGAAAATGTGAGGTCATCTACTTAGGCAGAACATTAGCAAAATAGTGTTTTTAAATGTGAGAGATTGACAGATGTTAGAATTTGGGGTGTATGGACGTCATTGTATATGCATCATTAAAAGGCACAAGAAAAAATGAGGAAAGTAAACGGTATATTGATCTTTATTGCAAGACGATTTGAGTATAAGAGTAAAATTGTCATGCTGAAATTAGTTAGGGTCTTTGATCGGGTGGGATTGTATTTGAAATATTGCATTTAGGTCAATTCTCCATATCCAAGGAAATATTTACCTGTGAATGTTCACCAGATTAAGTCCTGAATGGAGAAATTGAAAGACTGGGCCAATATTCTCTAGACTTTAGAAGAATTAAAGGTGATTCAGCTAATTCTCATGAGAATTGAGAGAGTAGATGAAGGAATGATGATAGGAAAAATTATACCCTTGGCTAGGAGAGCAGTTTAAAGAAGTCAGACTCTCAAAATGATAGGTCGGCCATTCAGGACCAAGATGAGAAGAAAAGTCTTCAAGCAGAGTTCAGTCAATCTTTCAAATTCTGTGATGAAGGGAGCCATGGCAGCTCAGTCATTTAATATATTAAAGACAGAGACTAATAGATTTCTGGATATTAGATTATTGATTGACTATCAATGGATTGAATAGGAAATTGATGCTGTTAAAAGGCCAGCTATGATCTTATTACATTACGCAGTAGACTTGGGTAACTGTTACCTATATAAGGCAATAAATCTTATGAATAAAAATACTTACGGTGGGCCATATCATGCCACACACCTATTTCACCCATGCAATGAGTTCATGGCTGATCTGATCTTCGGCCCCAACATTTTCCTGATTAAACTCCATAATATCTGATATTTGTTGTTTGAAAAACTTTGGGTATACTTAAGATTCAGCATATACAATACTCTGTTGTCACAGTCATCAGAGATGAAATAACTTGTCACGGTCAAGTAGTCAAACTGATAGACTGAAATAGAAGCAGAAAACATTAGAGACATAGAGCAGGTCAAGTGGCATCCATGGAAGGAGAAACAAACTCAAGGGCCAGGAAGCGAGCGGGCAAGATCACCTCTGACCCCTCTCACCCTGGCCACAAACTCTTCGAAGCACTTCCCTCTGGAAGGCGACTCCGGACTGTCAAAGCAGTCACACACCAGACATAAAAACAGCTTTTTTTCCCCACGAGTGATAGTTCTACTCAATAACCAAAGTCTGCAGTCTCTTTTTTGCGCTGGTTTATCTTCACCCACATGTTTAGACCGTAATGGTGTATCTTTATTGTTTTGATGTTTTTATGCTTTATTCCTAATTGTCAACTATATGTTTGTGTTGTCATTTGTGAGCGGAGCACCAAGGCACATTCCTTGAATATGCACAATACTTGGCCAATAAACTTATTGGTTCATTCATTCATTCAAACTCAACCTTCAGGTTTGTGATCCTTCATCGGAACTGAAAACATGTGTTTTTAGTTGCAAGGAGCAAATGCGTAGTGACAACAAAAGGAATGTTCCTGGGATGGAGAGGAAAGCTTTCAAGATAATAAACAATTTTAAGATCAGCAGTTAAAAGAGACAGAATGAAACAAAAATAAATATATAGAAACAGAAAAGGTTGTGACCTGAAATTGTTAAATTCAATATCAAACACTGATGTTTGCAATGTGTGTAAGCAGAAGATGAAGTGCTTTCTTCAAGTTTACAGTTACACTAAGCTCTGTTGAAGCAATATTGGGAATAAGAGAGAGTTCAGAGTGGGAACTTTTAAAATTGGGAAAATTGAAATCACCTACTATTATTACCCCATTACTTTTACATCTCTATGCAAGTTTTGTACATAACTGCTCTTCTAACACCTGCTGACTGCTTGGAGGCTGATAAGTAAACCCCTCAGCAAAGTGATTATCCTGTTTTTCTTCTTACGTTCTATCCGTAAGATGTCATTTGAACAATCTTTGTGGATATCCTTCCTCATTACTGCAGCAATGGACTCCTCAATCAATATTGCAATACCACCATCTCTTATACAATACTCCCTCACATCTGAAGATTGTTCAGATGTTGATGAGCCAGTCCTGACCTTCTTTCAATTATAACAATATCATACTCCCATGTACTAATTAACACTCCAAGTTCATCTGCCTTCCTAATCTGGCATTAAAATTGATGCAAGTTAGTCTTTCATTCCTCCCTATATGTCTTATCACTAGAGCCAGGATTTTGCCATAAATGTGCCTTTTCATGCCTTTTTTGATGATTTCAGCAAGATAATGTCTTTTTCATGATCGAGTGCCTAAATCCGCCTTTCTTTGCCGTGTTAACATAACTTACAAGAAAATTTCCACCCCCGGGGCGAAACCGGGGGCCCCACCGTCGGTCGTTCATTCGTGGGTAGTGGACGAGGCCCCAGTCTTTTGCAGTCAGGCTGTAAGTGGGTGTTAAGTGGTAATTGGAGAGGGGTGGGTCTTTTCAAACTGAAGTTAGGCTGTGAGTAGGTGTGAAGTGTTGGTAGGGGAGGGGGTACCAGGGTTAAGTTTCTGTTTATCAAACCTGCAGTAGAACTCTGAAGAAGGGTCTCGACCCGAAACGTCATCCATTCCTTCTCTCCCGAGATGCTGCCTGACCTGCTGAGTTACTCCAGCATTTTGTGAATAAATCGATTTGTACCAGCATCTGCAGTTATTTTCTTATACTGCAGTAGAACTCGTTCGGGTCGTTGGTCCGCTGATGATTGTCCGAGCGGGGGGGCTTCCTCGTGTATTTGGTGATTTCTTGCAAGCCCTTCCAAACTGAAGAGGAGTCATTAGCTGAAAACTTGCTCCTCAACTTCTCAGAGTACCTTTCATTGGCAACTCTGATTCCTCTTCTCATCTTGTACTTGGCCTGCCTGTAGAGGTCTGCATCCCCACTCCTGTAGGATCTACCGCTGCAAGCGTCCAAAATGCCTTAAGTCAACGCCTTGTAAAAAACTGAACGATTTGGTGACAGTGTACGGGTGATATATATTCTCTACAGACAACTGTGTGCTGTTTTGCAAAGCATGTGAGAAAGCAGTGAATCATGAGAAGAAATATTTCGTTTCCCAGCATGTACAGACAGCTAAACACAAATCAGCTGTAGAGAAACTGAAGGCGGGAAATACGCAAGCTTGTCTCCTCACTACATTTACTGCTGGCTCCAGTCACAAATCTGAGTTTTCAAGTGACCTGTGCAAGGCATTCATGGATGATGGAATTCCACTGTGGAAATTGGAAAACAAATCTCTGAGGTTTTTTAGAGATATACACAGAGGAACATATACCGAGCGAGTCATCATTATGGAAAAATTATATTGACAGCAACTTCGGCATTGTTTTGCAGAAAATTAGAGATGAAGTTGCATGCAACAAAATATGGTTTTCAATAGACGAGACAACCGATGCTGTGGGGAGATATGTTGCCAATGTGGTCATCGGTACATTGGAGGCAGGTCATCCATCAAAGGAGTATTTGTTGACATCGGAAGTATTGGAGAAGTCAAACAGCTCAACCATTGCTCAGTTGTTTACATCTTCACTTGCTGTACTTTGGGCAGAAGGTATAAAACACGAGAATGTTCTTCTGTTTGTGACTGATGCAGCTCCGTACATGAAAAAAATGCTCGTGCTCTTAAAGTTTTACTCCCCAAAATGTTGCATTTGACATGCTTAGCTCACGGACTCCATAGAATTGCCGAGCACATACGTAGCTTGTTTCCAAATGTTGATTGCCTAGTTTTCAATGTCAAGAAAACCTTCCTCAAATCTTCCAAGCTGCAGTTGTTCAAGGAAATGGCACCCGAGATTCCGCTACCTCCTCAGCCCGTTTTGACTAGGTGGGGTACATGGCTCTCTGCTGTACTCTACTATGCTGCAAATTTTGAAAAGATAAAATAAATCGTCAACTGTTTTGAAGAAGAATCTGCTGCAGTCAGGATCGTCAGTGAAATCATGCAGAAAAAGTCCCACAAGCTATCACTTCCCTTGAGAAATGTGGCAAAACATTAGTGAATAACTTGCAGGCTTTCAACAAAGTAACTGACGATATTCGTAAAGTTCCTGGCGATGTAGGTAAAGACATACAAGGAAAATGTGAGAGAGTGATTTTAGGTAACAAAGATCTTGAAGAAATATAAAACATAGCTAAAGTTCTCAAAGGTAGTTGGTATGCACAAGATATCAACATGAATATAGAGTCTGCAGCTTGTTTCGGGTATGCACCAGTGACCTCAGCTGGGGTAGAAAGAAGTTTTTCACAACTGAAGCATATTCTGTCTGACAGACGGCATAGTTTAACACCAGATAATTTGAAAAAATGCTAGTGATTATGTGCAACCAGGCAACTTTGGTCATTTAATGTAGCATACCTTTATTTTTATCATTTTTAACCATATTTTAGTGGTGGAAATACATGCCTTTTTACGTCAATAAATGCCTTTTTCGTGCCTTTTTTGTAATTTTATTATGCCTATTTGCCTGCCTATTTCAGAGATTTTTAGCGCCTAAACATCCTGGCTCTACTTATCACATATATATCTCACACCTTCCCCTCAGCTAACAATGAACCATTCTACATTTCCTTTTCAACCTCTGCTTTGATCTGTTGTTTTCACGCCTTACTCTTCCATATATCTAGATTCCCTCTCCTCCGACTCTCAGTCTGAAGGCTCTGTACCCTAAATGTCACCCATTCTTTTTCTCCAGAGAGGTTGCCTGACTCTAGCACTGTGTGTGTGTCTATCCTCAAGAGTCTGCTGCCTGCCCCACTGTTACTCCAGCACTGTGTGTCTATCCTCCAGAGATGGTGCCTGCCCCATGTTACTCCAATACTGTGTGTCTATCCTCCAGAGATGCTGCCTGCCCCACTGTTACTCCAATACTGTGTGTTTATCCTCCAGAGATGCTGCCTGCCCCACTATTACTCCAGCACTGTGTGTCTATGTTCCCCAGATGCTGCCTGCCCCACTATTACTCCAGCACTGTGTGTCTATGTTCCCCAGATGCTGCCTGCCCCACTGTTACTCCAGCACTGTGTGTCTATCCTCCAGAGATGCTGCCTGGCCCACTGTTACTCCAGCACTGTGTGTCTATGTTCCCCAGATGCTGCCTGCCCCACTGTTACTCCAGCACTGTGTGTCTATGTTCCCCAGATGCTGCCTGCCCCACTGTTACTCCAGCACTGTGTGTCTATCCTCCAGAGATGCTGCCTGGCCCACTGTTACTCCAGCACTGTGTGTCTATGTTCCCCAGATGCTGCCTGCCCCACTGTTACTCCAGCACTGTGTGTCTATGTTCCCCAGATGCTGCCTGCCCCACTGTTACTCCAGCACTGTGTGTCTATCCTCCAGAGATGCTGCCTGGCCCACTGTTACTCCAGCACTGTGTGTCTATGTTCCCCAGCTGCTGCCTGCCCCACTGTTACTCCAGCACTGTGTGTCTATGTTCCCCAGCTGCTACCTGACCTGCTGTTCCTCGTACGTTGTTGTGTCCATCTTCAGAACTGCGTGATAGTTTCAGCGTCTGGTGTGAGCCGCGCGACACACAGTGTACAGAAGGCGTCTGCAGAAGCTGGACAAGTCTGAAATAATGTAAGCAGTCAGAGTGTGAGAGTCTGACTGTGTCAGTGTGTGAGAGTCACACAGCCCGCCTCCACCATCTACTCCTCCCCCTCCGGGCCGCGTTCTGTTCTGCCCCAGCCCCTGCCCGCACACCCGAGAAACCCCGGCGAGGCCCGAGTCTCTTTGCGACAGCGCGCCTTTGCTGCAGTTGGTGGAGCGCGTTGAACGGGGCAGAGGAGCAACCCGACCCGGGGAGCGGGGCAGAGCGGCCGGACAGAGCGCGGGGCAGAGCGGCTGGTCGGAGTGAACAGAGCGCGGTGAGTGGAGCCAAGCGGCTCGACAGCGCGGGGCTAGAGCGGCCCGGGGAGCGGGGCAGAGGAGGAGCGCGGCTTGGCGGCTGGATGGCCCGGGGAGCGGGGCAGGGCGGCTCGGGGATGTGTGGCGGCTGCTGAGCCAGACAGCGATGCGATGCGATGCGATCCGGGCCGGGCCGGGCCGGGGTAGATCCATCGACGCCGAGGAATTAAAATCCAGCGCCGCGTTCGAACAAAACATCGAAGACACACAAAATGCTGGAGTAACTCAGCGGCACGGGTAGCATAGACTCCGGAGAGAAGGGACGGGCAGCATAGACTCCGGAGAGAAGGGACGGGCAGCATAGACTCCGGAGAGAAGGGACGGGTGACGCCTCGGGTGCGACCCGACACCAATCAGGGTTTCATTTGTGGTGAGGGAGAAAAAGAAACCCAAATGCTGCTGCGTCAAAGCATTTACTTTCGGTTTGATCAGTGTCGAGAGGGGGAAAAGTCCAGGGCCGCTTTATAGCAGGATGGTCTGTCAGTAGATAAATATCATCATTTATTTAACAACAAAGCATCCCGCTTTGGCTCTCCCGCGCCCATCGGGATTGGTGTGCATCACGTCCCGTGTGTGGCTTTGTTTACTGGTCTGACTGAGAGGACGTTGTTTCCTTTAAAACAACATCTTCAGTCCATTTGGAATTATTTCAGGAATAGATATTGCCATTTTGTGACAAATGAATTGTTTTAGTCGGGATATTTAAGCAGATTTTAAAATCTAAAATGTTAATTTAAAAAAAGCTGTACTGTTGGAATTTTGCTTTTAGAAATGGTGATTTATATATTGAACAACTTTGATCCCACTCAGTTATTTAATGAACTGATCATTGACCTTAATTCCACTTTTCCACGAGCTTTGTTTGCCTTATAGTCCAAGGATGAATTTCTATTAGTTTGGAGTTTACAGAATGACTCATCACCAAATATCCTCTGGAGTAGAACATTCCAGTGATTAATGCACCACTCTTTGAAAAAAGGCCTAATTTCAATCTTTTATAAAAGGACAATGCTAGATTTAATTGTTCTAGATTTCATCAGAAGTAAAAATATCCTTATGGCATCTATCCAGTCAAGCCCATGTTGAATCAGTTTAGAGAGCTTTCTGACTGGTTGCATCATGGTCTGGTTCTGTAACTTGAACGTCCAGGAATGAAAGAGGTTATGGTGAGTGGTGGACATTGCCTGGTCCATCGCAGGTGTTGATCTCCCAACCAGTGAAGGGGTCCACAGGACGCACTGCCTCAAAAAGGCAGCCCAATCTCATTAACGAATACCATCCAAAAAAGAAGACATGATCAACCTCGGAAAGAATGGGCGTTTTTGGGTGTCAAATATCACTATTAAAATTTATAGATGAATAATAACAGTTATAAGTTTATTTTATCTTGCAAATTACAAAAAAACAGTTAAATGAGAAAGTCAGCAGACTGCCAAAAGGTTAAGCAGATTTATTCACAAAATGCTGGAGTAACTCAGCAGGTCAGGCAGCATCTCGGGAGAGAAGGAATGGGTGACGTTTTGGGTCGAGACCCTTCTTCAGACTTAGCAGATGTGGCTGTGGTAGCGAGTCTGGGTCAAGATGTGGTCATAGAGTAGGAGGGCAGGAGAAATCACAGAGGGGGAGCAGCGAGAGAGCATGTTGCTAAACTCGTCGAAGAGAGGAGAACTTCTTCAAAGTGGACATACCTCGAAGAGAAATCGCAGTGGAGCAACCAGTAGTATAAGAAAATAACTGCAGATTATTTTCTTAATCGATTTATTCACAAAATGTTGGAGTAACTCAGCAGGTCAGGCAGCATCTCGGGAGAGAAGGAATGGGTGACGTTTCGGGTCGAGACCCTTCTTCAGACATGAGGTTACATGCCATTTGTATTTGATGCTCTAATAGTTTCATTTCCCTGTTTCCTTTGTTGTTGGTCAGGAAAGTACCTCAAACTTGGCAAAATGGTACCTTCATCTAACGTGGTTATGTTTAAAAAAGTTCAGATTGATGTATCTGGAATGAATTATGATATTTTATTAAAACAATCAGCCAATAAATCTATTAAGAATTCAATAATATATTTTGTTGTAGTTGCAAATATTTCACAATTAATCCTTGTAGTTTTAGATTGAATTCAAACGTCATCTAGTAAATCTTAGCCACGATCACATGGTTCTAGAAACATCAAACGTTGAAAATAAGTGCAGGAGGAGGCCATTCGGCCCTTCGAGCCAGCACCGCCATTCATTGTGATGATCATGGCTGATCATCCACAATCAATAACCTGTGCCTGCCTTCTCCCCATATCTCTTGATTCCACTAGCCCCATGAGCTCTATCTATCTCTCTTTTAAATCCATCCAGTGATTTGGCCTCCACTGCCCCCTGTGGCAGGGAATTCCACAAATTCACAACTCTCCGGGTGAAAAAGTTCCTTTTCACCTCAGTTTTAAATGGCCTCCCCTTTATTCTAAGACTGGTTCTGGACTCGCCCAACATTGGGAACATTTTTCTTGCATCTAGCTTGTCCAGTCCTTTTATAATTTTATATGTCTCTATAAGATCCCCTCTTAGCCTTCTAAACTCCAGTGAATACTCCTAGTCTTTTCAATATTTCCTCATATGACAGTCCCGCCATCCCAGGGATCAATCTCGTGAACCTACGCTGCACTGCCTCGATTACAAGGATGTCCTTCCTCAAATTAGGAGGCCAAAACTGTACACAATACTCCAGATGTGGTCTTACCAGGGCACAATACAACTGCAGAAGAACCTCTTTACTCCTATACTGAAATCCTCTCGTTATGAAGGCCAACATGCTATTGGCTTTCTTCACTGCCTGCTGTACCTGCACGCCAACTTTCAGTGACTGCTGTACAAGGACCCCCAGGTCTCACTGCACTTCCCCCTTACCTAACCTGACATCATTGAGATAATAATCTGCCTCCTTGTTTTTGCTGCCATTATGTTTCTATATTATGAAAACTAATGTATTAGCAACTAGGGAAATGCTGAAAATAGTCTGCATTGAAATATACATACGAAACACAACTTACATTTATTTGGAAAATGTTGTTTACTAGAGATAGTGACAACTCAAATTTGACAGCTAAGTTCACAAATGAAGTGGTAAAAATGAAGATAGGCACAAAAAGCTGGAGTAACTCAGCGGGACAGGCAGCATCTATGGAGAGAAGGAATGGGTGACGTTTCGAGTAGAGACTCTTCTTCCGACTAGTCAGGGGAGAGGGAAACGAGAGATATAGACAATGATATAGACAGATAAAAGAACAATGACTGAAAGATATGCAAAAAAGTAACGATGATAAAGAAAACAGGCCATTGTTAGCTGTTTGTTGGATGAAAACGAGAAGCTGGTGTGACTTGGGTGGGGAGAGGGAAGTTAGAGAAATCAATATTCATACTCCTGGGCTGTAAGCTGCCCATGAGATGCTATTCCTCCAATTTGCATTTAGCCTCGCTCTGACAATGGAGGAGACCGAGGACAGAAAGGTCAGTGTGGGAATGGGAAGAAGAATGAATGTGTTTAGCAACCGGGAGATCAGGTGTGTCCAGCCGGACTGATCAAAGGTGTTCAGCGAAACGATCGCCTAGTCTATGTTTGGTCTCACCGATGAATAAGAGTCTTGAACAGCAGATACAGTAGACAAGGTTGGAGGAGGTGCAAGTGAACCTCTGCCTGACCTGAAAGGACTGTCGGGGTCCCTGGACAGAGTGGAGTGGAGGAACAAGTGTTACATCTCCTGCGGTTGCAGGGGAAGGTACCTGGGATGGGGATGGTTTGGGTGGGAAGGGATGAGTTGACCAGGGAGTTGTGGAGGGAACGGTCTCTGTGGAAGGCAGAAAGGGGTGGAATTGGGAAGATGTGACTAGTATCGGGATCCCATTGGAGGTGGCGAAAATCTTGGAGGATTATCATCTTCATCAATGATTTGGATAAGAACATACAGGGCAAGATTAGCAAGTTTGCTGATAATACAAAAGTGAGTGGTTTTGCAGACAGTGAAGATGGTTGTGAAAGATTGAAGCAGGATCTGGATCGATTGGCCAGGTGGGCGGAGGAATGGTTGATGGAATTTAGTTTAGTTTAGAGATACAGCTCGGAAATAGGCCCTTCGGCCTACCGAGTCCGCGCCCACCAGCGATCCCCGGAGATCTCAGAGAAAACCTACACGGTCATGGGGAGAACATACAAACTGTACAGACAGCACCCGTAGTCGGGGTTGAACCCGCATCTCTGGCGCTGCAAGGCAGCGACTCTACCGCTGTGCCGCTCTAAATACAGAGAAGTGTGAGGTGTTGTATTTTGGGACGTCGAACAAGGGCAGGACCTACACAGTAAATGGTAGGCCTCTTGAGTAGTGTTGTAGGGATCTAGGAGTACAGGTGCATGGTTCCTTGAAGGTCGAGTCGCAGGTCAAAAAGGCAGAGTGTTGAGTATAGAAGTTGGGAGGTCAGTTGTATAAGACATTAGTGCGACTGCATTTAGAATATTGTGTACATTTCTGGGCACCATGTTATAGGAAAGATAATAAGCTTGAAAGGGTACAAAAAAGATTTACAAGAATGTTGCCAGGACTAGAGGGTGTGAGCTTTAGGGAGAGGTTGAGTAGGCTGAGTCTCAGTTCCATGGAGCGCAGGAGGATGAGGGGGTGATCTTATAGAGGCGTATAAAATCATGAGAGAAATAGATCGGGTAGATGCACAGAGTCTTTTGCTCAGAGTGGGGGAATCGAGGACCAGAGGACATAGATTCAAGGTGGAAAGAATTAATAGGAATCCGAGGGGTATCTTTTTCGCACAAAGGGTGGTGGGTGTATGGAACAAGCTGCCAGAGGAGATAGTTGAGGCTGGGACTATCCCATCGTTTAAAAAACAGTTAGACAGATACATGGATAGGACAGGTTTGGAGGGATATGGAGCGTGCAGGCAAGGGGGACTAGTGTCACTCTTATGTGCTGTATGCGACCGCTGATGGACTGAAAGGGAAGGACTGGGGGTCTCTGTTGGGGGAAGGGGAGCAAGGGCAAAGCTGCTGGGCACCGAGGAGACACCGGTGAGGGCCTCATCTACGATGGGAGAGGCGAACCCCCGTTCCCTAAAGAATGAGGACATCTCGGATGTCCTGGTATGGAACACCTCATCTTGGGCGCAGATGCGGCGTAGATGGAGGAATTGGGAGTAGGGGGTAGAGTCTTTGCAGGAAGCAGGGTGGGAACAAGTGTAGTCAAGATAGTTGTGGGAGTCAGCGGGTTTGTAATCGACGTCAGTCGATAGTCTATCTCCTGTGATGGTGACTGAGATCAAGAAAGGGGAGGGAGGTGTCGAAGATGGTCCAAGTGAATTTGAGTGCAGGATGGAAATTGGTGGTGAAGTTAATGAGAGAATGAATGAATTAGACCAGTGTCTAATCAACGCTGACCTTGCAGAGCACTAATTCATTATAGAAACACATGGAAAATAGGTGCAGGAGGAGGCCATTTGGCCCTTAGAGCCAGCACCGCCATTCATTGTGATCATGGCTGATCACCCACAATCAGTAACCAGTGCCTGCCGTCTCCCAATATCACGTGATTCCGCTAGCCCCTCGAGCTCCATCTAACTCTTTTAAATTCATCCAGTTGATTGGCCTCCCACTGCCTTCTGTGGCAGAGAATTCCACAAATTCACAACTCTGGGTGAAAAGTTTTTTTCTCACCTCAGTTTTAAATGGCCTGCCCTTTATTCTTAGACTGTGGCCCCTGGTTCTGGACTCCCCCAACACTGACAGGATTATGGCTCCCATAATGCAATCCCAGTAACCTCCTCCTTATTTTTTCTTCTGCCCAGCTGCATATTTCACTTCATGTCCATTATCTAATGCTGCTGTGATGTGTTTATATGTTTGTATTTTGTTAGGGTACGTTTTAGTTTGTGAGGATTCTTCGTGGATGTTTAGTGTTCAATACCTTGTGTTTATTTTCACTGAAGCTATCATTGATTGATCTGTTAGCACTGTCCTACCTAGGAAGGTATGAGTGGAAGAAAAATATCCTTCCTTACTTAATTTTGATTAGAATTAAATAAGGTAATGAAAGGGTGCTTGGATGTGACAATTGGCATCTCTCATTGACCAGGTGCAGGAGAGGTTCGTAGGAGTCGGCAAAGTAAGATTAGACATATTACTTGTTGCCTGGGAATGTGTTGAAGGGTGGATGGTAAAGGTAAACATGAAAAAGCAGAGGAGATAACTCCTTTGTGAGAAGTTATGGTAGACCACCCACGCACCCTACCACTAGTAGCATAGAAATGTTACTGTAAATAGGGTGCTTATGATTGGCTCGAGGAAGGGATGGTGGCTGCCTAAAAGGTGAGATAGAATAATGTCAAGATGCCCTTGTGTTGTGTTTGACTTGCATTAACCATCTGTTGTTGAATAAGATTGACATAAACAGAAAGTATGTTATGACTAATGAAATAATTGGTACCCATGTAGTTGATAGAATATTTTCGTAGAGTTGTATCTAACAAAAAAATCAAAAGTTGTTTTTTGCACAGTATAACTGTCGGCTAATTCTGCTGTGAAGTCAGGGAACTGGTGGGCAGTTACTGCCACCATCTCTCCATGAGATCATGCAATAAAGTCACCAAGCAAACCTGCGACGTCTCCGCTTTTCATTTCCCTCTAAATTAATTTCTTCCACAATGAGTGCCAAATAGGACACCTGTTTAAGTACAATTTATTTATTGAATGGTACATGTTAGTTTATTTATAGCATTGCAGTGAATTACAGCAAAATCAGTTTCATTGTAAGGCATTTCACACAGGGAATTGTTATACTTTGTACCTTTGTGAGGAAAAAAGTCTTGCATTTATACAATGCCTTTTGCAACTAAGGTTAGACTAGGGAAGGACTCCAGAGGTGTCACATTATTTGGTGTAGTTATTGTAACATAGGACAGGTGTAGATAATGGCAAGAAGGATAAATGTTGTTTTGGATACTGAGGAATATGTCCCTGGTCTTTTTAAAAAGTGTTATTTTTTTGTTACATTCTTGAAAGCAGGCAGATTAGGTTTAATGTCTTATTCAAGCAGTGACGTCTTTAAGTGTAACACTGCCACTGAGCTACAACTAACACTGGGTTAATGGGTGTAATTATGCACCTAATTATAGGGTCACACTGATCTGATATCCTAAAGTGTGAATGCAAAAGTTGAATGGTTTATATTGTTATAGATTTACTGTAGTTACATGTTCATAAGGTCATAAGTGATCGGAGCAGAAGTAGGCCATTTGGCCCATCAAGTCTGCTCCGCCATTCAGTCATGGTTGATCTATCTCTCTCTTCCAACCCCATTCTCCTGCCTTCTCCCCATAACCCCTGACACCCGTACTAATCAAGAATCGATCTATCTCTGCCGTAAAAATATCCTTTGACTTAGCCTCCACTGCCTTCTGTGGCAAAGAATTCCAGATTCACCATCCTCTGACGAAAGAAATTCCTCCTCCTTCCTAAAGGAACGTCTTTTAATTCTGAGGCTATGTCCTCTGGTCCTAAACTCTCCCAATAGTGGAAACATCCTCTCCACATCCACTCTATCCAAGCCTTTCACTATTCTTTAAGTTTCAATGAGATTGCCCTTCATCCTTCTAAACTCCAGTGATTACAGGCCCAGTGCCGTCAAACGCTCATCATATGTTCACCCACTCGGTCCTGGGATCACTCTTGTAAATCTCCCCTGGCTCCTCTCCAGAGCCAGTGCATCCTTCCTCAGATATGGGGCCCAAAATTGTTCACAATACTTCAAGTGCGGCCTGACCAGTGCCTTATAGAGCCTCAACATTACATCCCTGTTTTTGTATTCTTGCCGTCTTGAAATAAATACTAGCATTGCGTTTGCCTTCCTTAATGTTCAGCGTATCATGTATTTTTTTCCACAAAGGCTGTCATAATTTTATGAAAATATTTTGCATTGCCGGATGCCAATGTTTCATAAGTCTTTTTAATGTGGTTTTGTTTAACTAAGACTTATTATGCTTTCTGTAATTCAAACATATTACAGGTATTGCAGAATCACAGTTGAGCTTTTGGCAGGTAATTTCTTGCTGAGTCACCTAATGCAATAGGATCTGTCAAACTTACTTTCAAAATATCCATTGTTCTGTGGACCTGGACCCACGTTTATCAATGATTGGGTTTCTTTATCCAATAATGATTTCCTGAATCTGGGTGACTGATAAACACAAATTCTGGCTAGGGAAAAAGTTGCTCAGAATATTTGTCAAAATGTTGCAGTTAAATTTACTTTGAACAGTAAATCATTTAATTGAGCAGATCAGGGTCACCAAATCAGATATATAAACGTTTTATTAAATTTTGTTTCGACTATGTGTTGTCACTAAATCTAGGTAGTTCACTGCGTCTGTTCAGTAACCACTGTGTAAATTAGTGTGTGCAACTTCCTTGAATGTTATCTTTTTCTTCAACAAACAGGCACCTTGTTTCAGTTCTCATTCAGCTTAAATAATTTCAAACAGTTCTGTCTCTCCTCATTAATCGAATGCTCATCATCATCATTGGCGAGTACTCAGATTGGGTATGATTGTCCTCCTGATTGGTCTTTTCTGTGGCTCTTGAGATGGCTGAAGTGGCCGATCCTGGAGCCACAGCTCCATTTGTGCAAGTGATGTATCCCTCCTGGTGGATGCATGGCATCTTTTAACATGGAGTGACTGGTGCACGGACTGCCACCATACAGTCCTTGACTGAGACAGACCAGAGTCCAGTCACATGGACTCCACATAGTTCGAGCATCACTCCCTGCTGCAGCCTTCTTCCATCTTCTCCGACGTTGTGGTGCTTCACCTGCTAACCTGCCACCATCCTCCGGAGGCCTGTTTCACCATTGAGGTCTTCGTCTTGGGTCGTGAAAAGAACAGATGTTACTGGAAGTTGGGTGAAACTGCAATGAAGATAATTTTGGGCAGAATTGGATATGAAGCAAGAATCTCTGCATCCTAAAAATGTTTCCCTCAAATCCTTTCCATCCATCTTTTGTACAGATGGTGTACAGGTGCAGCATTTTCTGCATTGAATTTAATTCACAACATCTATAGAATTCTACTCTCATGATTTTTTAAAATATTTTAAAAATCATTTATGAGAGTAAATTCAATACAGAAAATGCTGCACCTGTGCACCATCTAAACAAAAAGTGGGTGGAACGCATTTGAGGAAAACATTTTTATGATGCAGATTATTATTGTGCTTCTGCAGACTTAAAGCAGTCATTTCTTGCAAGGTGAAATTTTTCTTTAAATGGCAAAAGTACCTGTATTGATTTTACTGGTAAAGTTGCTTTATTTGTATAAAAAGTAAAAGTTAATGTTGTACTGCAGTCTGGATACATCTTTAGTTGTTCCCAACAACAGGCAAACTTATACATTTGTCGTTCAATCATTTGTGCAAGTTAGTAGATTAGTATATTATGTTTTACCAATTTTCATTAGTGGATTAGTGCTGGGGAGAGTGAACAGGTTCAAATTCTTGAGCATCCTCATGAACTGTCCCAGGCCCAGCACCCAGGTGTAATCAAGAAGAAGGCATACTAGAGCCTCTACTGCCTGAGCATCTTTAAGAGATTTAGCATGTCACCAAATACTTTAACAAACATCTACCAATGTACCGTAGAAAACATCCTGACTAGTTGCCACATGGCCTAGTACGGCAGTTCCAACGTACAGGAACACAAGTGATGGACTCGACCCACCGTCGAAAGCATCTACTTAAGGCATTTCCTCAAGAAGGTGATCAAGAATCTCCACCTTTCGTGCCTTCCTTTTGCTTTATACCAGCAGGCAGGAATTACAGAAGCCTGAAGTCACACACCACCAGGTTCAGGGACACCTACTTTCCAACAATCATCAGATTTTTGAACAGACACAACCCTAGTCCAATCTCAGAACAGTACAGATCACCTCTTGCACTATCATGGGCTTGTTTTTTTAAATATAATTGTGCTTTGCACTAATGTCTTTAGTTTTTGCTGCCTTGCAGAATTCCTGTAATTTATGCATGGTTTATTCTTGTGCTGAATGAATCTGATGCTGCTGCAAGGAAGATTTTTTATTGTAACTGTACCTTATCAGATGTGTGCATATATAACAATAAACTCAACTTGACTTGGATAATCAATACTTGAAAGTAGTAATTTTCATTTTTTTTAAATTGGATATGATTGCCTCAATTTTCCTTGATCAGATCCCAAATGCCACATTTGTGCTGCTACTCATTCATTGCTCAAATAGTGAATTAAGTAGCAACAATGAGTAGATGTTAAAGACCATGCAAGATATAATTCTTCTAAATTGGAACACTTAAGGTGTTTTAGGCCGTGATAATATATCTTGTGTTTCTGTTTAATTAAATCACACTTTTGTAGAGTACAGAATCTAAAGCTGACAGCAAGTTTGGGTTTTAGGAATAATTGGAGGCCCAACAAACACACAGCTGTAAAATTAGTTGTCTCCAAATTAATTTGGTTAATTCACACTTACTATCTCATAGCCCAATTGGGAAAGAGCAACTATGATTTGTACATTCCATTATTGCTTTGTGCACGTGAGTGAAGTATTCATGTCTTTGTGGCTGAAGAAGGGTCTCAATCTGAATTGTCAACTATCCTTGTTCTCCAGATATGCTGCCTCACCTACTGAGTTGCTCCAGCATTTTGTGGCTCTCTTTGGTATAAACCAGCATCTGCTGTTATTACATATTCATGTACCAAATGTCTTATGACACTGAGGCCACATGTTGGCTTTGTATTGCAGATCTAAATTTCTGGTATTATTGGAAAGTGATGCAGGTTGGAAAAACCCAAATATAGAAAACTCCAACTGCTGTTTCATAATTTCCTTCCTGTGCTTACTTTCTAAAGACAGGAGAAAAGAATGAAAGGAAAGACAGATGAAATGACGCTGAGGAAGTATGTAAGGCTGTATGATGGATGGCAACAGAAAAGAGAATTATTTCTGCAGTAGTCCTGTTGGAAGCCTGAATCAACCAAATGATGATGGTAATGTTTCTAAACAGTGGCTCTGGAAAATCTCAAATTGCTTTTCAACCGTTGAGCAGATATTACCATCCAATAAAAAAACGGTAAATTCTCTTTACAGCCTCTTCTAAATTCTCTTCTACATTTCTGAACATTATAAAACATCCACTTTTATTGACAAAGTGTAGCAGTTGCATGAATAAATTTACCTATTTGGTGCAAATAATTTTTTTCTGATTTCTCCATAAGGAGTTGAATTTTGAAGTTGAACTGTCATGTAGGAAAGTAGCAAAAAGTATCATTACAATAGTCTTGAGATTATCTTTTAGCTATTTTGTCTGTTCTAAAGTCTTCTAACTAGGAATCAGAGAAAACAAATTTGATCAGTCTAAGACATGTAATAGAGTTTGCTGTATTAATTGTCCCATGATGTTACTTGCTAGAATAATAACTTAGATTTGAAACTTGTGTTTAGTTGATATGTATTCCTACTTTTAAGTTATTGAGTGGCTTCACAGCATAGATAGAAAATTATGTAAGATTAAAAGGTTACGTGCATGCAATAATAAAGATAAATGCACATAATTCTGGCTTTTACAGTGTAGAAGGAAAAATGGGAACTCTGAACTGACCTAGACAAAGGACTGGAGAAGTCTTAATTGCTGTAACAGGGGTGGTGAAGAGGACCGGAAAAGTCAAGTAACATTTATTCTTCACGTTTGTTCTCAGACATGGTTATTGATAAACAAATATTAGCAGCTATTATGCACGCTTTTCCTCTAACTTGAAAGCATGGATAAATAAATCCTTACACACAAGTGTCTTACCTTTGTTTCAATATATTTGCACCTGCTCTGTGCCATAAAATGTTTATAAATGGCTGAGTGTTTTTTGTTCTTTGCAGAAACATTAAATTGAATATCATTATTTATGGTAATTTCTGTAACATTTTGAATACTGTGTATGAATTCCATTTGCAATGTTCTTTGCTTGTGTGAAAAATACTAATCTAGACATTTGTCTTCTTCCAGAAAAATTACATGGAGAGTAACAAACCCGTGCTTGAGTTAAAGGATTTTTCACTTCCCTCTCATCGTACCAATTCTAATTTCTTTGCAAGTGTCCCCTCATCCGATCTTCAACCTTTTCCAAAGCAGCCGTCAAGTGGCTTGAAAGTAAGCTGGTGTCCACATTGCTCCCTCCAAATTCACAATGGTGGTGGTTGCATTCACTCAGTACGTAGTGGAGCTTTAGAACACACAAATACTGGAACTGTGACGTGTCAAATAAGTTCAAGGCCTACTTTCCACACACCAAAGTCTTGTAAAATAGCAATTGCTAAAAATCATTTAGATGGAGCTCCATGCCACTTGACTAGTCCCTATGTCAAGAATATTGTTTCCAGCTATCAGCTTCAGCCACCACTTTCCCAGAAGCTGTCCTGTTGTGGAACCCTTTTCAAACAGTCCCAGCCCTATCATGGCAGTGTTCCACAACTGCATCAAGTTCCTATGCTTCAGAGCTACAACACATCTAGTCTCTTTTCCTGCACAGAGCTCACTGCTGGAGTTAGTGAGCACTTGGAAGACCACAGGAATCAAGCTGACCAACTTAAACGTGTGTGCACTGACTCTTTACCTTTGCACGTGGGTTCTATGTATCTGAAGAGTTCACACTGCTGTGATGATTGTGTGAACAAGGTTAGTTTAATTTTTATATAATAATAATATAATAAGCATTTATTTTATATAGCGCTTTACCAGGTGCTCAAAGCGCTTTACAAAAACAGTCATAACATAAAAACAAACAGACAAACTATCCTGACGGAGAAGCAGCGAACAAATAGCGTCAGCGTCCTCTCACGTCAGGGTCCGGCAGTAGACAACAAAAAGCACAGGACACACAGATACAATTTTAACACAAACAGCCATCACAGTGATTGCTCCAGGCACACCCTCACTGTGATGGAAGGCAAAGAAAAGTCATTATCTCCTCCTCATTCTTCTCCCGTGGCGCCACGAGGCGATCGAGGCTCCCAACTTTTGAAGCCCCCACCGGGCGGAGGAAAGTCCCAGGGCCGAGCCGAGCAGGCCGATGAAGGTCCTGAGCCCCCACCGGGCGATGGAAAGTGCCGCGGCCAGGCCACGCAGGGCGATGAAGGGCCTGCGAGCGGGTCGATCGTACCTCGCGCTCCGGGGCGGTCGAAGCTGCTACGGCTGGAGCTCCTGAAAGCCGGTCGCCAGCCAGGGACCTGCAAACTCCCGATGTTGCGGTCTGCAGGGCCCACGGCCGAAGCCTCCGAGATGGTAAGTCCAGGCCCTGCGACCGGAGTCTTCAAGGTCGATCCCAGCTGGAGGCCGCCAACTCCACGATGTTAGGCCGTAGCGCGAACGGAGATACGACACGGTAAAGGTCGCATCTCCGTTGAGGAGGAGATTAGAAAAAAATGTTTCCCCCAACCCCCCCACCACCCCCCACATAAACAGAGTTAAAAATAGAACAAAACGTACATTAAATGATGACAATAGACAACAACAAAAAAAGACAGAGAGACTGCCGGTGAGCCGCAGCTGCAGAACACAGCCACGCCCCTCATATTATTTGATTTGAATATAAAAACAAGTTTACAAGTTATTTAAAAATATTCTCAGTTCTTTAGCTCTCAGGCTTGAATTCCATTTTTAAATATTGATACTGGCATTTGAGCATTTTGTTCAGTTTATATGACACATTTTTTATTTCACATGTCAATTTAAAAAATGTGTATGTAATGATGTTAATGATGCATTTCTCCTTCAGTTGTGTTACAAGGTATTGCAGACATGAAGGCAACTGTGTTTCATATAATCACAATTATAATATTATAATATAATATTAATGTGCAAATCATCAACAAGCAAACATTTTTAAATCTTGTTTTTGATCTTTGTCATCGCTCTAGCCTCAGTCATCGATGAGACCAAACATAGACTAAGTAATCCTTTCGTCAAACACACTCTGGATCTGCTGGTTGCTAACCATTTTAACTCCCATCCCCCTCCCTCACCAACCTTTCTGTCCTTGGTCTCATCTTTTACCAGAGTGAGGCCATGTGTAAACTGGAGGACCAATGCCTCTTATTCCACTTAGGTAGCATACCAGTGGTACGAACTTTGAAATCTCCAATTTTAAGTAATACCCCCACTCGCCATTCTTTCATTCCTTTGCCACCCCTTACCCTAGTGCATGGCTATTTCTCCCACTATCCTGTCCCTCTTTTTCACAGGTCCCCATCCACCTATTTCTCTCTGTTTGGCTTTTTATTTCACCCCTCTTCTCTCCTTATCAGACACCCCTTTGACTCCTTTTCATCTCTAGCCTTTGTCGCTTATTCCACCCATCTGCCAATCAATTCCCCCCATCTGCCAATCAATTCCCCCACTCCCTCACCTGTGTCCACCTATTACTTGCTAGTTTCTGGCACACCACCACCTTTCTCCCTACAATCGGTCTGTAGAAGGATTCTGACCCAAAATATCATCCAGCCATTCCCTCCACAGATGATGCCTGGACCACTGGGTCCAGCACTTTGTATTTTGATGACCATAATATGTTCTTCAAAAAGTCATTTCAGTACCTGAATGTGGGCTGAAACAGTTGTTTTTAACTAAATTACATTTATTCACCTTGTGTCATATGCTGAACATTTGCGTTTGCCTGCTAATTTATTTCTCAAATGAAAAACAAAACTGCTGGAGGAGCTCATTGGGCCAGGAAGCATTTGTGGAGGGTGAAGGACAGTTGATGTTGCAAGTCAGGACCCTTATTCAGCCTGTGTAAGAAAAAACTGCAGATGCTGGTTTAAATCGAAGGTAGACACAAAATGCTGGAGTAACTCAGCGGGACAGAAACATCACTCATTCCTTCTCTCCAGAGATGCTGCCTTTCCCACTGAGTTACTCCAGCATTTTGTGCCTTATTCAGCCTGACCTGCTAGGTCCCTCCAGCAGCTTCTTTTTTATTTAAGATTCAGCACCTGCAGTCTCTCGGGTCTCCAATCTATTTCCCTTATACTTTTCTGACGCGTTACTCTTCCTAAATCTTGTCCATTGTTGTTCCTGTCGGACACAACTTGAACATTCCCAAAGGTAATAGTCCTTCAATAATAAGTTGCTGTTCCGAATACTCTTAAGTATTGAACTGAATTCCTGTTGATTCAACGTGGAGGAAAATATGTAATTCATCAATGTTAGGATCAATTTATTGAAATAAAAGCAAATACACCTCATGATTTTAGAAGATTTTGTATTCGTTCAAACAAGGTGCAATTCAAGGATAATTTCTTTCTCCTAAAATCTTTCATAAATATTATAAAGCAGAAAATATTATAAACCAGATGTGTTGTAGCATCTGGTTTATCTGTGCCATAGATTATCTATTGCATGTTGAATTAGTTACTGAATTAACTGTTTTGCATACATTTCTCAAAATGACTTGCTTAACGTGAAGTCTTAACGTAAGTTAGTGCAGCCCTAACTTATTATTCTTCAATTTTTGTTGTAGCCATCGAGGCGTCCTGTTTTGGATCCAACGAAGATTTGGCCAAATATTCCCCCACCAACTCAGTCTGTTCCAGTTTCCATGTCAACATGCAATGGTGCTCAGAGCGAAGGACAAATGACTGAGATGCCAATCTTAACAGGAGGAAGCTTGGGCCTCCAGCCTCAGAAGTATGGTATGAGCGTTAATATTCTTTCCCATTCGTGCTAATTCTTAATTTTAAGACATTGTGAGAATTCTTTCAGTGTAAAAAAAATTCTGTATTGACAGCCAGCAAACATGCTGACCTTTTTACCCATTCTCACAAACCCATTTGCCTGCATTATTGATCTATGTGTTACCCTTTCACATGTCCATTAAATATAGGCACTGTATCTGCTTCCACTATCTCTCTGGCAGCAAGTTCTAGATTATTAACCAATCTCTTTATATAAAACAAAATTCCCCAAAATCTTCTTTAAAAGCTCCTTTCAAGAGGACTAGAATACAAAAACAGGGATGTAATACTGAGCCTCTTTTAGGTGCTGGTCAGACTGCATTGGAAGTATTGTCAGCAATTCTGAGGAAGGATGTGCTGACTCTGGAGAGGGTCCGGAGGAGGTTGACGAGAATGATCCCAGGAATGAGTGGGTTAACATGTGATGAGTGTTTGATGGCACTGGGTCTCGACTCACTGGAGTTTAGAAGGATGAGGGGGGGATATCATTGAAACTGGCCGAATAGTGAAAGGCCTGGATAGAGTGGAAGTGGAGAGGACATTTTCATTAGTGGAAGAGTTGATGGGCCGAATGGCCAAATTATGCTCCTATCACTTATGAATACTCCGCCCAACATTTCATTTGATCTATATTTTGCTACAGCCTTAAACTACCTTCCTTGTTATCCACAACGCCAACAATTTTTGTGTCATCTGGAAACTATTGATCAAAACTCCTTCATGCACATCCAAGTTGTTAATGCACATCCAAGGTCCCAGCATTGCTCACTGGTCACAGACTTACAATCAGAACAGTACCAGTCAATTTGTTTATGGGTGGGACTTCAATACGAAATGGAAGCAAACAGGTAACACCAAAATGTTTTTTTTAATATCAGATTTAAGCATTAAAAACATCTCAACAGGTCCAATTTCTAGGCAATTGTGTTTAAATATACGGTATCTTTAAGATCAATTTATTAATTAGTCACTCATTTTCAAATTTAAATTTATTTTGTTTTATATGCATTGGTCAATAGACAATAGGTGCAGGAGTAGGCCATGCGGGCCATTCAATGTGATCGTGACTGATCATTCTCAATTAGTACCCCGTTCCTGCCTTCTCCCCAGATCCCCTGATCCGCTATCCTTAAGAGCTCCAACTAGCTCTCTCTTGAATGCATTCAGAGAATTGGCCTCCACTGCCTTCTGAGGCAGAGAATTCCACAGATTCACAACTCTCTGACTGAAAAAGTTTTTCCTCATCTTCGTTCTAAATGACCTACCCCTTATTCTTAAACTGTGGCCCCTGGTTCTGGACTCCCCCAACATTGGGAACATGTTTCCTGCCTCTAACGTGTCCAACCCCTTAATAATCTTATACGTTTCGATAAGATTCCCTCTCATCATTCTAAATTCCAGTGTATACAAGCCTAGTCGCTCCAGTCTTTCAACATATGACAGTCCCGCCATTCCGGCAATTAACCTAGAAAACCTACGCTGCACGCCCTTCAAAAATTGCATACAATTAGTTGCTGCTTTCCACCAGTGAAATTTTGTTCCACATCACAAAGCCAGGCCACAATCTGCTACAGTCGATAAACAGTAAATCACTGTTAGATTTAAGAAGCAAGTTGATTTAATTTTGATAATCTGATTATGGTGCTGAATGATTGAAACTGGCCTGAAACTTCAAAATATCAAATGTCTCATTATTTATTTCACTGGCAAAGTTTCTTTTAAAACACAATCCACAAACATCAATTTTGCTCTTTTTTTGTAGGCTGTCCAAGAATTTTATTTACTTTGCATGGCATTTCTTCATATGGTGCATGAATAGATTGATTATTCTTATACTTGTTTATCAAAATGTTGCAGATGCACTGATAAGCAGATCAAAGTTGAATGTAAATTATGTTTTAATAAGCAGTTTAGAATCATTCAGACCGCCCAACCCTTCCGAATTTGGCGGAAAGTTTTCGCTTTCTTATTTCATTTCCGCCATTCCGATTTCACCTCACATTTTTCCGCAAAACACATACCTCGCTGCTCACCCCGCCTCACGCCGCTGGCCCCGACTCGCCTCAGCACTGGCCCAGTCTCACCTCGCCGCTGGCCCTGACTCGCCTCGCCGCTGTGCTCGCCTCGCTGCGTAGCGCGAGGCCCGTTAATGTTATGGGGGTCAGGGGGGTGGAGGAAGGGGAGGGAGAGTGGAGGAAAGGGAGTGGGGGGGGAGTGGAGGAGAAGGGGGGGAGGGCGGGAGTGCGGGGGGGAAGCGGGTAGGCGGGGGTGGGGGAGAGGGAGTGGAAGTGTGGGGGGAACATGGACTTGTGATTTGCTGTTGAAGACCACTGGAGGAAATATGTCTTCAATGAAAAATTATGTATGTGCATTTTTAAATGAAACTCTTTCTTCATAACTTAGTCATACATCATGTGTAAGGGGAAAAAGCAAAATAGAGAAAGCAAAACAACACGTCTTTGTGTTGTAAAAAGTATTTCTGTTCAATAACTTTTCTATAAATAGCAGAATATACTCATGACAGGCCTGACCTTTGTACATGTGGTCCAAGAACGACAGACTGTTGGAAATAATAGTCGTTTTTCACACATGAATGTAGCGCAACGTGTACGCGCATTTTGCGTGCATACTTTTTTTTTGTTGAAAAGTTGCATTACGTGCCATATTATGAATTTGGTGTAAAATTCTGAATTTTGAACATCAAAATTCTGAATTTTGAACATCAAAATTCTGAATTTGTAAAATCAAATGCTGGGAGGTCTGATCATTTTATTCAGCAACCCAATAGAAAAGAAATATAGAAACCATCAGCAATGCAAGTTACTGAGAAAGTATAGTTGAAAATGGGACTCTAATTCTAATACGTATTAACAGGATCATCTGATGTAGGAACACCAGGTCAACAACAAGAGAATCTACCACCTATTGGGGTGTTTTGGGATATAGAAAATTGCTCTGTCCCAACGGGGCGGTCAGCCATGACAATAGTACAGCGAATCCGCCAACAGTTTTTCCATGGCCACAGAGAGGCAGAATTCATGTGTGTGTGCGATATCAGCAAAGAGAACAAGGAAGTTATCCAAGAACTTAACAACTGCCAGGTAAGCCATTTGCACAACTTGCCAATAACAGTGGTAATATTTTTTTGAATCTGAAGAATTTAACGTGCTGTTATTTTTAAAAAGCTGAACTTCAGCTTTAAAAAACTTCGGAAGTTAAAGAATGTTGACATTTTAAAGTTTTGAAAATTTAGTAAATAGCATACATTAGCATGAAAAAGCTTAGTAAATTTATGTTTACACCCCATGCATTTCCCCTTCCTCCAACACACACACACACACCATCCTACGTAGCATTGACTTCAAAATTAGATGTGTTGCAAAAGAGTTAGTCGGTGTGAATACATTATAAGAAAATAACTGCAGATGCTGGTACAAATCGCTTTATTCACAAAATGCTGGAGTAACTCAGCAGGTCAGGCAGCATCTCGGGAGAGAAGGAATGGGTGACGTTTCGGGTCGAGACCCTTCTTCAGACTGATGTCAGGGGGGCGGGACAAAGGAAGGATATAGGTGGAGACAGGAAGATAGAGGGAGATCTGGGAAGGGGAGGGGAAGGGAGGGACAGAGGGACTATCTAAAGTTGGAGAAGTCGACGTTCATACCACTGGGCTGCAAACTGCCCAGGCGAAATATGAGATGCTGTTCCTCCAATTTCCGGTGGGCCTCACTATGGCACTGGAGGAGGCCCTTGACAGAAAGGTCAGACTGGGAATGGGAGGGGGAGTTGAAGTGCTCGGCCACCGGGAGATCAGTTTTATTAATGCGGACCGAGCGCAGGTGTTCAGCGAAGCGATCGCCGAGCCTGCGCTTGGTTTCGCCGATGTAAATGAGTTGACATCTAGAGTAGCGGATGCAATAGATGAGGTTGGAGGAGGTGCAGGTGAACCTTTGTCTCACCTGGAAAGACTGTTTGGGTCCTTGGATGGAGTTGAGGGGGGAGGTAAAGGGACAGGTGTTGCATCTCGTGCGGTTGCAGGGGAAAGTGCCCGGGGTTGGGGTGGTTTGGGTAGGAAGGGACGAGTGGACCAGGGAGTTACGGAGGGAACGGTCTCTGCGGAACGCAGAGAGGGGAGGGGATGGGAAGATATGGCCAGTGGTGGGGTCCCGTTGTAGGCGACGGAAATGTTGGTGGATGATATGTTGGATCCGCTGGCTGGTGGGGTGGAAGGTGAGAACGAGGGGGATTCTATCCTTGTTGCGAGTGGGGGGAGGGGGAGCAAGAGCGGAGCTGCGGGATGTAGAGGAGACCCTAGTGAGAGCCTCATCTATAATGGAGGAGTGGAAGCCCCGTTTCCTGAAGAACGAGGACATCTCGGAAGCCCTAGTGTGAAACAACTCATCCCGGGCGCAGATGCGGCGTAGACGGAGGAATTGGGAGTAGGGGATAGACTTTTTGCAGGGGACCGGGTGGGAAGAAGTGTAGTCCAGATAGCTGTGCGAGTCAGTGAGTTTATAGTAAATGCCCGTCACTAGTCTGTGATGGAGATGGTGAGGTCCAGAAACGGGAGGGAGATGTCGGAGGTAGTCCAGGTATATTTAAGGGCAGGATGGAAATTGGAGGTGAAGTGTATGAAGTGTGTGAATACATTGATTTGTAGATGGTTTCGGTTAGTATCATCATCTCTGATTTAATTTCATTTCCATACATTATGATTGTAAGACCATGTACATTTTAGTAATGAAGTTGTGATAAAAAACCATTTTTTTTAACCGCTTTTTTTTTGGACCCAGGTTACAGTTGCTCATATCAATGCAACTGCAAAGAATGCTGCAGATGACAAGCTTAGACAGAGTTTAAGGCGATTCGCTGAAACTCACACAGCTCCGTCCACGGTTGTTTTGGTATCCTGTAAGTAGCCAATGCAATAAGCCAAATTTAACTACATTTGGTAAAATTGATCATGATCAGAATACCAGCCAATACTCAGTGGGAAGATGGTTAACTGGAAATGATGTGAGTTATATTAAATGTAGCATTAGGTTTTGAAGATCTAGAATGCATAGCATAATGAAAATCTGAGTCTTGATAGGAGCAGGAATATTTTTGGATCTAGATCAATGCAATGAAGGTCCATTGAATGTTATACGAGTTATAATTTCTTAGTAGTTTGCAATGATTAAACAGAGATAAATCTTTTCTCAGCATCTTTAAGTTTAAAATAGAAGAGATCAGTCAGAACTTGTTCTTTCTAATAATTGTTGCTTGCTCATTTAACAGCTGATGTCAACTTTGCCTCAGAACTCAGTGACCTTCGACATCGGCATGGTTTTCAAATCATTTTGGTTCATAAGAATCAAGTTTCGGATGCACTTTTACAACATGCACACAAACATATCAAATTTGAGGAATTTGTTTCTAACTTACCACCAAGGTTACCAGAGAAAACACAAGTAAGTTACTTCTCAATTAAACTTAACATTTGTTTTTCTGATATAATTTTCTAATATAATATGTCTTTCCATGAAATTATAACTCGTGCTAATGAGAATTTCAGTTATACAATGTTTAGATACTTTGCTGATTTTAAATTATCTGTTTTTCCAGAAGCAAGATTGTCTTTCTCCTTCAACACTTAATATTGCTTTTGAATGGCGTGACTTGCTGTGCCATTTCGGATTCAATCACGTTTCTGGGACTCGGTTTCAAGACCAGCCGCGGGGAGTTTTAGAAAGGGGCTGTTGTGAATAAATAAAGTAGGGATGCAGGATTATGTGATGTGCTGTAGCTGCGTAATGTGGGAGCTGGTGGACCCCAGTGTGGTTCCTGGTGACCACATCCGCAGCTAGTGTTGGTTGCTTGACAAATTCAGGCTCAAACTTGATGACCTGAAATCTGAGCTTCAGAACAGTACGGCACATCAGAGATGGGGAGAATTTCCTGGGTGCTGTGTACCTGGAGGCAGTCACACCCGTTAGATTCCCTACTCCCAACTCAGTCTGTGTTCAGGAAGAAGAGGGTGTGACTGCGAATGAAGCAGGTAGGGAAGAGAGGAATCCAAGAGACAGTGATCTAGGAACCTCTGAGAGGCTTGAGAGTCCTTGAGTTTGTCTAACAGGTCTGAGAATCTTGCTCAGTGGATGAGAGTGCGGACCATAGGAACTTAACCATGGCACGTGGATCGAGATCTTCGGTTTCCTCCCACACTCCAAAGACGTACAGGTATGTAGGTTAATTGGCTGGGTAAATGTAAAAATTGTCCCTAGTGGGTGTAGGATAGTGTTAATGTACGGGGATCAATGGGCGGCACGGACTTGGAGGGCCGAAAAAGGCCTGTTTCCGGCTGTATATATATGATATGATATGATGATAAGAGGGCAGGACAGAAGAGACACGGAGTTGTAATTGGGGACGGTATAGTCAGGAGAATAGACACAATTCCCTGTCGCAAGGATCGAGAGTCCCGAAGTCTCTGCTGCCTGCCTGGGTTCGGGCCATCTCATTTGACCTGCAGAGGAATTTAGTGTAGGAGGGTATAGATGCAGTTGGCATGGTCCATGTTGGTACCAACAACATAGATAAAGCAAGGAAAGAGGTTCTGATGAAGTAACTTGAGCAGCTAGAACCTAAATTAAAATAGCAGAACCAAAAATGTAATAATCTCTAGATTGCTCCTTGAGCCATGAACAAATTGGCGTAGGGTCACTAAGATTAGAAAGTTAAATGTGTGGTTAAATGTTGGAGAAGTGGGTTTGAATTCGTAGGACGTTGGCATCAGTATTGGGAACGGAGGGTGCTGTTCCGATAGGACGGACTACATCTGATCCTTGCTGGGGCCAGGGTCCTGGCAAACCATATAACTAGGACTATAGAAGGGCTTTAAACTAAATAGTGGGAAGGGAGGGAGTTCATCAGATTGGAAAAATGTGGATAAAGTTAAAGGGAAGGAAAGTAAAAAAGGATACCAAAGCCTACATAATAAGGAAGTTTAAAAGAGGATCAGAATCAAATGTCAGGCAACACTGGGGCCATTTTCAGAAGAGGGATAGTAAATACACGCCTTAAGGGGCTGTAATTAAATGCACGCAGTATACGAAACAAGGTGGATGGGCTTGTAGCGCAGTTAGAAATTGCCAGGTATGACATGAGCATCACGGAGTCGTAGCCTAAAGAGCATCAGACCTGGAAGCTGAATATCCACGGATACACATCCTATTGAAAAGACAGGCAGGCGGGCAGAGGGGGTGGGGTGGGGTGGCACTATTGGTAAAGAATGAAATTCAGTCCTTGGGAAGAAGCGACAGGGTCCAAAGATGTAGAATCCTTGTAGATAGAGTTAAGAAACTGCAAGCCTTTAAAGACCCTGACGGGAGCTATATAGAAGCCTTCGAATAGTCGTTGAGATCTAGCGCACAAATTACATCAGCAAATACAAATGGCATATAAGAAAGACAATGTTACCGTGGTCATGGGGGATTTCAATATGCAGGTGGACTGGGAAAATCAGGTTGCTACTGGGTCTCAAGAGAAGGAATTTGTAGAATGCCTACGAGATGGTTTCTGAATGCAGCTTGTGGCAAGCCCACTACAGAAAAAGCAATTCTGGATTTTGTGTTGCGTGATGAACCAGACTTAATTAGGGAGCTTGAGGTGAAGGAGTCCCGAGGAGGCAGTGATCATAATATGATAGAATTCAATGTAGTTTGAGGGAGAAGCTGAGATTGGTATTACTGTTGAGTAAAGGTGACGACAGGCGTGAGAGAGGCATGGCGGTGGAGTAGCATCAGCAGGAATTTCTTGGAAGACATGGAATCTTTTCATCCCACGGTAGCGCAGCGGTAGAGTTGCTGCTTTACAGCGAATGCAGCGCCGGAGACTCAGGTTCGATCCTGACTACGGGTGCTGCACTGTAAGGAGTTTGTATGTTCTCCCCGACCTGCGTGGGTTTTCTCCGAGATCTTCGGTTTCCTCCCACACTCCAAAGACGTACAGGTATGTAGGTTAATTGGCTGGGTAAATGTAAAAATTGTCCCTAGTGTGTGTAGGATAGTGTTAATGTGCGGGGATCGCTGGGCGGCACGGACTTGGTGGGCCGAGAAGCCATAAAACATGGCAAATATTAGCGGGAGGCCGGAGGATTGAGAAGCTTTTAAAAACCAACAGAAGGCAACTAAAAAATCAATAAGGGGAGAAAAAATGAAATATGTAGGTACCTAATTGGTAGGTTAGTCAATAATACAAAAGGATACCGAATGTTTTCACAGATATGCAAGGAATAAAAGAGGGGCAAGAGTGGACATTGGATTGCTGGAAAATGACGCTGTAATGTGGAACAAAGAAATGGCGGATTAACTTGCTGGAGTTTAGAAGGATGATGGGGGATCTCATTGAAACCTACAAGATAATGAAAGGCCTAGATAGAGTGGACATGGAAAGGTGTATCCAGTCTAGAACCAGAGTGCACAGCCACTGAATACAAGGATGTACCTTCAAAATGAAGATGAGGAATTTCTTTAGCCAGAGGATAGTGATTCTGGAATTCATTGCCACAGATGGCTGTGGAGGCCAACACATTGGGTATTTGTAAGGCAAAGATTGTTAGGTTCTTGATTAGGACAGGCATTAACGGCGCAAAGGCAGGAGATGGGGTTGAGAGGAAAAAATAGATCAGCTGTGATTGGATGGGTTCAATGGTCTTATTCTACTCCTATGTCTTATGGTCAGATTAGATAAAGAACAGATTTTCTCTCAGAGGAACATGAATGAACCAGATGGGATCTTACAATAGTCCAATAGTTTTGTGCGCATTATTTTAGAAAATTCCAGATCATTGACTGAAATTAAATCTCACAGCTGCCATCGACTTTGTATATTGGCCGACTACTCCAGTAACAATGGCCATGTTACCAGTGATACTCTTATTTGTTTACAAGAACTCTGACTAGCATTTGTCATACTGGAGTGAATAATCAATTTTTCCACGGTGAAGAAATAATACTGTTACCCCAAAATAAAAACTGAATTGTGGAACTACTCAACAATATGTAAGCAACATCTGCACAGAAGGAAACAAATCACGTATCAGGTTGATGGTCTTGCCACAAAAGTCAGAGCAGTTAGAAATATACTGGTCTGACAAGGTAGAGAAAAATATTGTAAGAGAAAAGGGTAGCAATAAAATGATAGAAGGCTTGATCTCTTTCTGCCCATTCACTTTATTTTCTGTTCTACAGCAATGCCATACTCTTCTGTATGCATACAATTTGCCACTTAACAGAGATAGCAAGCAAGTCGGCAACAGACTGCGTCGTTTATCTGATAATTGTGGTGGAAAGGTTTTGAGCATCACCGGCAGCAGTGCAATCCTTCGCTTTACAAGCCAGGAAAGCGCTGAGCGTGCACAGAAGCGAATGGAGAATGAGGATGTATTTGGCAACAAGATCCTTGTATCATTTACACCCAAACATAAAGATTTCTGTGAAAGCAAAACTAACTGCATAACAGTTGAAAAGACAAAATCTCCCAAAAAGGCGAGTAAACTTACAAAACAATCTCAGCTGAATAAAGACCTTGATGAACAATCACATAACGAAAAGAACTCTGCTGCAAAGAACACACGGACGACCCAAGGATCAGCAGTTAAAAATGGAAAGGTCAGAAGCTTACAGGTAAGTAGTTAATTATTTGACCACTAATTATACATGGCACCACAGTCATAGAAACATAGAAAATGGGTGCAGGAGGAGCCCATTCAGCCCTTCGTGCCAGCCATTCATTGTGATCATGGCTGATCATCCACAATCAATAACCCGTGCCTGCCTTCTCCCCATATCCCTTGATTCCACTAGCTCCTAGAGTTCTATCTAACTCTTAAATTCATCCAGTGATTTGGCGTCCACTGCCCTCTGTGGCAGAGAATTCCACAAATTCACAACTCTGGGTGAAAAAGTTCCGTCTCACCTCAGTCAGGTCAGTAAGATGAGTGTGTTCTATTTCTTTTTTTTTACTAATGGAGAAAGTATAAAAAAGGTTTGAGTAATACTGGTTGATAGAAGTAATGTGTCTGCATTCAACATAACATGAACTTTCATTTTATTAGGTTCATATGAGGTATGATCATTTATCTGCCAAGGAATTTAAGGTTAAGAGTGGAGTAACATAACTTGAATATTATGTAGCTGACGCACAAAAGATGTTAATTTCATTCCTCCCATACGTATTGCAATGCAATGAATCTATTTAAAGTCTACATTCATCCATCAGCAGTTAACAAAGAGGTCATTGAACACAACTGTTATCTCAACATTGCCAAATAATTTCACTGCTCTCACTGACAGAATTCATTGCCACTTCATTGAAATACTGGAGAGCAATCACTGTCTTCAACCAACTATCCAGGATTAAGGGCCTCAATGCTTACTACTTACAAAGCCTCATCAAGCCAGAAGTTCAGCATTTTGTTCTGCAAAACCTGTGCTACATTGGTCAGTTTGGCAAGTCCAAGAGATTAACTTTTCAGTTCGCACACATGGTGATGGTACATTAAAGACTCTCCACCATTTTGAAACAAAAAATTGCTTTGCTATTTGACAGGTAACATTAAACCTGAAATTTCTTATTAAAAATATGTGGGAATAAAAAAATTCCAAACTGAATTGTGCCATTCCACATTTGACAAATACAGAAAAATGTTTAACAGCATTGAAATCATAATGCATTGAATGTTTCCAAACAATATTAAGTCCCATGCCCTATTTTGATCACGTCTTGCTGTCAAAAATGCAATTACATTCTTTTTAACAATGTTTGACTACAGTCAACCCTTGTTTTTACGGACTTCTTTCCAGGCCAGGCTACTGACCCTGCACAGCCACTTCCAGGCTGGGCTACCAACGTCACCCCTGAACCGCACTGCCACCCCGGCCTATTCCAGGCTGGGCTACCAATGCCACCCCCAGCCGCTATCAGGCTGGGCTGCCAACGTCACACACCCCGGCTGCTTCCAGTTCAGACAGCCGACAGTATCCCTGGCCATTTCCAAGCCCAGCTGCCAATACCACCCTCAGCTGCACTGCCACTCCGGCCGATTCCAGGCCAGGCTGCCAATGCCTGCTCTGGCTGCTTCCAGGCTGAGCTGCCGAAGCCATCCCGGCTGCTTCTAGGCCAGGCTGTTGACACCACCCACACCCTGCACTGCCACCCTGATCGCCTTCAGGCCAGGCTGTTGACACCACCTGGATTCTAGGCCCAGTTCCAGTACAAGGAAGGGTCCCGACCTGAAACATAACTTTATCCATGTTTTCCAGAAATGCTCCCTGATCTCCCTGAAGTTACTCCAGCACTGTGTACTTTTATGTATTAACCAGGATCCGTAGTTCCTAGTTTCTACGACAATGATCATCCCGTACTCAGTTATAGCGGACAATCAGCAATAAGAACACCATTCCCCCTCTCCTCTATGGTTCATTATAACAATAGTTAAATGTACAGTGCTTTTCAGCAGACTACTCAATAAAGAATGCAGTTCTGGTCACCCCATTACAGGAAGAGAGTGCAGAATTTGGAAAGGGTTCAGAGGAGATTCACAAGAATGATGCCTGGAATATGGGGGTATTAGCTACAGGGAGTGGTTGGACAGACGGATTACTTTCTCTGGAATGCCAGAGGTGGTGAAAAGACCTGACAGAAGTATATAAAATGATGAAAGACATAGGTGGGCTGGACCAACTGGCTGGAGTTTTTGCAGACATTGTCAACCTCACATTACTACGGTCTGAGGTTCCCACCTGCTTTAAAAGGGCATCAATAATATCAGTGCCCAAGAAGAGCAAGGTGACATGCCTCAATGACAACTGGCCAGTGGTGCTAACGTCCATGATGATGAAGTGCTTTGAGAATGTGGTTAAGGTGCATGGGAACTCCTACCTCAACAAGAACCTGGACCCATTCAATTTTCCTCCCACCGCCACCGGTCAGTGGAGAATACGATCTCCCTGGCTCTCCACTCTGCACTGGGATACTTGGACAATAAAACACATACATTAGGCTGTTGCTTATAGACTACACCTTGCATCAACACATCATTCCCTCCGCACTAGTTACAAGCTCGGGGAACTGGGTCTCATAACACAATCGGCGTAGTTGAGAGATACAACGGGGAAACAGGCCCTTCGGCCCACCAAGTCCGCGCCGACTAACAATCCCCGCACATTCACAATATCCTACATACCGGGGACAATTTACACATACACCAAGCCAATTAACCAAGATACAGTGCCCTCCATAATGTTTGGAGGGCACCTGTCCGACTGATCAGAAACACTCTTCAGGAGTTAGGTGTGGATTTGTCAATGACCACTGTCCGCAGAAGACTTCATGAACAGAAATACAGAGGCTACACTGCAAGATGCAAACCACTGGTTCGCTGCATAAAAATAGATGGCCAGGTTACAGTTTGCCAAGAAGTACTTAAAAGAGCAACCACAGTTCTGGAAAAAGGTCCTGTGGACAGATGAGACAAAGATTAACATATCAGAGTGATGGCAAAAGCAAAGTATGGAGGAGGGAAGGAACTGCCCAAGATCCAAAGCATACCACCTCATCTGTGAAACTCGGTGATGGGGGTGTTATGGCCTGGGCATGTATGGCTGCTGAAGGTACTGACTCACTTATCTTCATTGATGACACAACTGCTGATGGTAGTAGCATAATGAATTCTGAAGTGTATAGACACATCCTATCTGCTCAAGTTCAAACAAATGCCTCAAATCCCATTGGCTGGCGGATCATTCTACAGCAAGACAATGATCCCAAACATTGGGACAAACATAAAGCAACAAAGGAGTTTTTCCAAGCTAAAAAAATGGTAAATTCTTGAGTGGCCAAGTCAATCACCCGATCTGAACCCAATTAAGCATGCCTTTTATATGCTGAAGAGAAAACTGAAGGGGATTAAACAAGCACGAGCTGATGGCTGCAATACAGGCCTGGCAGAGCATCACCAGAGAAGACACCCAGCAACTGGTGATGTCCATGAATCACAGACTTCAAGCAGTCGTTGCATGCAAAGGATCTGCAGCAAAATACTAAACATGACTACTTTCATTTACATGACATTACTGTGTCCCAAATATGGTGCCCTGAAATGGGGGGATTATGTGTAAACACTGCTGTAATTTCTACATGGTGAAACCAAAATGTATAAAAATGGCCTTTATTAAAATCTGACAATGTGCGCTTTAACTACATGTGATTTTTTTCTATTACAAATCTCAAATTGTGGAGTACAGAGGCAAATAAATAAATGATGAGCCTTTGTCCCAAACATTATGGAGGGCACTGTACATGCCTGTTATGCTGCTGCAAGTAAGAATTTCATTGATAGACACAAAATGCTGGAGTAACTCAGCGGGTCAGGCAGCATCTCGGGAGAGAAGGAATGAGTGACGTTTTGGGTTGAGACCCTTCTTCAGACTGATCAAAGAATTTCATTGTTCTATTTTGGGACATATGACAGTAAAACACACTTGACATTTGAGATAGGAAAGACAGCACCTTTTTTTTCAGGATAGAAAAATCAAACACTAGGGCATAGCTTTAAAATGAGAGGGGCAAAGATTAAAGGAGGTGTGCAGAACAATTTTTTAATAAACACACAATGGTGAGTGCCTGCAACAAGCTGCCAGGGGTGGTATTAACGCAGATACGATTGCAGCATTTAAGAGACTTTGGGATAGGCATGGAGTGGAGGGATATGGATTATGTGCAGCCATGTAGGAATTGGTTTTGGCATCATGTTCGGCACAGACATTGTGGGCCAAAGGGCCTGTTCTTGTGCTACACTGTTCCAGTAGCGTTTAAATAGTTTCATTGTTTTGTCCAGCATGCTAAATATACATTTTTGTGCATACCATTACTAGGTAGGTAGAGGAATATCTCGAAAAGGCATTCCAGGGCAATTAATCTACCAGCCTAAAATAAGGCCAACTCAATAATACTGCTTTGGATAATTTCAACATTTTTACTACACAGTGAAATTGACTTTGCTGTGTCAATGTGACAGGCTATTGTTGCGAAAGGTTGTTTTGGAAATGGGAGTGGCAAAGCCAGGAGAAAGACTCATACCTTGCCAGCCATCACTTCAGTCAGAGTTGTCATCACCTCAGCTTCACTTATTATTCTGAGTGCCATTCAGCTAGTGATTTTGTGACATCCACCACCATCTGCATTGTCTCCAATGATCTGATCATTTGCACCACCACTCTCGCTATGACCCCATTTTACCCTCTCCATCCCACGATAAATATCAAATTTGGGATACTGCGATAATGCTCATGTTTTGTGGATACATGGCATTATTCCTGCGTTAGTCACATTGGATCCCCCATGTATATATGTTTTAATTGTTACATCCAATTTTATCCCCACTTGGACAGAAATGTGGTCATCTGCAGAGGGAGCACAGCAGCCTATAACCAAAGTGATACTGTGTTTGAAGTGAACAGAATTAAGTACAAAACCTTTGCTCCTCTGTTCCATTGGGAAGCACAAATCTACATTCTGAAGCCATTTGAAGGTTTATTGCATTTGTTGGGAAAGTTAATCACCAGTGTAGACCCAGCATTAAAGTAATACCCCTTTTCTCTTGGGAAATGATTGGGTTCTGAGAGTCCAAACAATGCATTGAGAAATAGCTGGATAATTTCCCTCATGATATATTTATCCCAAAGATACTAGAGGAACAAGATGGACCACTCCGTTGAAATCGCCTATACTGAATTGTATGCAAAGGAGCCATTTTAGTAGGCAAAACCCGCCTTTCATTATGCCTTGAGGTGTAATCAGTGTTTTGGGGGAACAGTATGTGTAATTATACCATCAAAATGCAGAATATATCTGATCTATTCACAGATTTTTCTTTTTTTTTTCTTTTTAAATGTTTCTGCAAGTTTCTGCCTACTAAAATGGTGCCTTGACGTACTACGGTTTTTAGGGTCGAGTGGTCTATCTTGTTCCTCTAGTATTTTTGATTTATCCTGACATTGCAGAATTTCAGATCATCCCCAATCAATTCTCTCACTAGTCTGCAAGACTAATGCAAGAATACAGTACATCAATGCAAATGGAAATAATTATAGTTAGTCACTAATCTTAACTTGGGAAATCAACTACTTTATGCGGGGATTCAGAAATGTGCAAATCAGACAGGATCTGGTTGGTAAACAGATGGCTGGTCTTCATTAATACAATACTTCTGGTGATTTGAAGATTCTTCATCCCTCAACAATTGGGAAGGACACTCAAATGGAGTGCTCGTCAGTTTGCCTTACGTTGCTCATACAATCCTCAAGGGGAAAGTAGTGGTACTACATTACAACACCAGAGACCCAGGTTCAATCTTGACCAGGGGTGCTGTCTCTACGGAGGTTGTATGTTCTCCCTGTGTTTGCATGGGTTTTCTCCTTGTGCTTCTGTTTCCCCATCATTGCAAAGTCATGCAGGTTTTTAGATTAATTGGCTTCTGTAAATTGTCCCTCATGTGTAGGATAGAACTAGTGAATGTTGGTCGGCGTGGTTTCGGTGGGTCCAAGGGCCTATTTCTGCCACGTCTCAACACCTCAAGGTATCAGTAACAAAGAAAGATCAAAAGTAAATTATCAACATATTTAATGCAGCAGCACCAACATTCAGTAGAAACAAGGAAGTGCAGTTGTTGGAAAGGCATAAACAGCTGGAGTGACTCAATAAATCAGGCAGCATCCCTGGAGAACATGGATACATGACGTTTCAGGTTGGGAAACTTCTTAAGACTGATTGCAGGGGTAGGGAGAAAAAAAGCTGGAAGAGTGGAAGGGCAAGACAAATCATGCCAGGTCATAGGCGAACACAGCCGGGGGGGGGGGGGTGATAGGCAGATGGTTGAACAAAGGTCAAGATGTCAGAGACAAAAGGATTAAAGTCACAAAAGGTGTAGGTAGAAGGAATGGTGGGGAGAGATAGGTGATAGGTGCATGCTCCAAACTCTAATTATCCCTTCCCAGACCCATCCAGGTGTGACTTTTTGCTAGATGTTGCTTAGAGCAAAGCCCATTGTCGGTCAATAATCTACGAGTGCCAAATATCTTGACAGAACCTGTTGCCCGCTAGAACCTTCCCCTGTTACAAAAACTAAAAGATGCTTCACTGCTTGTAGCATCTTGAGGGACCAGTGAGCCGAAGCTCAATACCTCAGTGGGCAGTTACATCAGTCCAGTCCTCTTTTGCTGTGAAAAGAGACGTTTTCCAGTTACTTTCGCATTAACAGGCAATCAGCAGATTGGTCTTTGAAGAAGAAAAATGGCAGTAGTTACTGCCAAGATCAGCCAATCCACCCAATAAAGGCTTTTAGTGTCAAGCACAGAAAACCATTAATGCTCACAAGCATAAGTGAGGCATACATTTTATATAAACCTGAAAATAAATTGGAAATATATATCCACACTGAAATCTTCTGGAATTTTTTGAGGATGTAACTAGGAAAATGGACAGGGGAGAGCTGGTGGATGTGGTGTACCTTGACTTTCAGAAAGCCTCCGACAATGGCCCACATAGGAGATTAGTGGGCAAAATTAGAGCACATGGTATTGGGGGTAGCGTACTGACATGGATAGAAAATTGGTTGGCAGACAGAAAGCAAAGAGTGGGGATAAATGGGTCCCTTTCAGAATGGCAGGCAGTGACTAGGGGGGTACCGCAAGGCTCGGTGCTGGGACCGCAGCTATTTACAATATACATTAATGACTTGGATGAAGGGATTAAAAGTGACATTAGCAAATTTACAGATGAACTGTAAGGAAGTGTGAACTGTAAGGAAGATGCTATGAGGTTGCAGGGTGACTTGAACAGGTTGTGTGAGTGGGCAGGTGCATGGCAGATGCCGTTTAATGTGGATAAATGTGAGGTTACCACTTTGGTGGTAAGAATGGGAAGGCAGATTATTATCTGAATGGTGTCAAGTTAGGAAAAGGGGACGTACAACGAGATCTGGGTGTCCTAGTGCATCAGTCACTGAAAGGAAACATGCAGGTACAGCAGGCAGTGAAGAAAGCCAATGGAATGTTGGCCTTCATAACAAGAGGGGTTGAGTATAGGAGCAAAGAGGTCCTTCTGCAGTTGTACAGGGCTCTAGTGAGACCGCACCTGGAGTACTGTGTGCAGTTTTGGTCTCCAAATTTGAGGAAGGATATTCTTGCTATTGAGGGCGTGCAGCGAAGGTTCACTAGGTTAATTCCCGGAATGGTGGGACTCGTATTTTGAAAGACTGGAGCTACTAGGCTTTTATACTCTGGAATTTAGAAGGATGAGTAGAATAGAATAGAATAGAATAGCCTTTATTGTCATCCAAAAACATGTTTTCGGACAAAATTCCGTTACCCACAGTCAACAATAAGAAGCAATAAAAATAAACAATAAAACAGAGGGGATCTATTGAAAGATGTAAGATTATTAAGGGATTGGACACGTTAGAGGCAGGAAACATGTTCCCAATGTTGGGGGAGTCCAGAACCTGGGGCCACAGTTTAAGAAAAAGGGGTAGGCCATTTAGAACAAAGATGAGGAAAAACGTTTTCAGTCAGAGTTGTAAAATCTGTGGAATTCTTTGCCTCAGAAGGCAGTGGGGGCCAATTCTCTGGATGCTTTCAAGAGAGAGCTAGATAGACCTCGTAAAGATAGCGGAGTCAGGGGGTATGGGGAGAGGGCAGGAACGGGGTAATGATTGAGAATGATCAGCCACGATCACATTGAATGGCGGTGCTGGCTCAAAGGGCCGAATGGCCTCCTCCTGCACCTATTGTCTATTGTCAACCTGGGGACATGCCTTTCTTAAATGACATCACATCCTTTACTGCCTCATGATCATGCAGATAAATCCTTTGATTGCTGCTTAACAATATAATTTAATTCCAAATTACCTCGTTATCCTTTTCCTTTCACAAAAACTAAAAGATGAAAGGTTATTGGCCAAGTCCCAGTGCTATTAGTGCTTTTGTTGAAGGGCATTTATTTTTAAATTCACTCATTTTGGGACTCTATAATCTTTAAACATTGATGAAAGAATACACATTGCCTATCCTATTCTAGCATATAGGAAATGCATAGTTTCAAATAAATTATTTGTGTTGACGGTTTAATTTCTGGGCTGTAAATGACGTTTGAGCTAAAAAGTATCAATTTGTATGATTCCTTATTGGAATCCATCACTTTTATGCATGAATTTGCACATGGTGATGTTGACTTGTAATGACCCCTTCCTCCAGACAAAGAATCCATTTGATTGACAAATAATGAGAATTACTTGCTTCCCTGCCCAGAAGCTTCCCAGCAACATTTCCTGAGCTTAATCAAGTGTACTGATGAAACACACCCTGAAAACATTCATGGAGTCATTCAGCATGGAACAGGCCCTGCAGCTCAACTTGCCCATGCAACCAAGATACCCCATCTACACTAATCCCCCTCCATGCTTCTGTCTGCCCCATATCCCTCTGTCAGGGGTTCCCAACCTTTTTCATCCCGTTTATCCCGTTGCAACTTTTCGAAAGTAAATTTACCCCCACCCTGTTTTGTTCAGTAATTTGAGTTTACACTTCTACCATAATAAAGCAACTGACAAAGGGGAAATTTTAAAATACTGTTTTTAACACTATTATTTTAAGTTCAAATAACAATAATAATAGCACATAACAATGTTATTTCACTTGTTTATGAACAACTAATGATGAACAGGTACCAGAACCAAACACAGTCAACAAATTTAGGATTTAGGCAAAATGTACCCCAGGTTGGGAACCCTTGCTCTAAGTAAACCTTTCATTGCCAGTACAGCCCCAATCTAGGTGTTGCTGGTTTGGGAAGATATTTAGGGTCATTAACTAGTTTTAAATTGTGTGTAATATCCAGGATATCTTAAAATATTAAATGTCTTAAAACAGTTAGCTAATATATATAAAGCATCATTTAGATTTAGAGATACAGCGCAGAAACAGGCCTTTCGGCCCACCGGGTCCGCGCCGCCCAGCGATCCCCGCACATTAACACTATCCTACACCCACTAGGGACGATTAAAAAAAAATAAAAATTTACATTTGCCCAGCCAATTAACCTACAAACCTGCACGCCTTTAGAGTGTGGGAGGAAACCGAAGATCTCGGAGAAAACCCACGCAGGTCACGGGGAGAACGTACAAACTCCGTACAGTACAGCACCCGTAGTCAGGATCGAACCTGAGTCTCCGGCGCTGCATTCGCTGTAAGGCAGCAACTCTACCGCTGCGCCACCGTGCCACCCTACTTGACACTAATAACATTTAATTTAAAAACACATCTTGTCATTCAATTTATATCCATCAGTTCAGTTTTTAAATGAGATATGAAAAGAATCCAAGAAGCCCAATCCTGTTGGCATTCCTCACAGGTGTTCTGTTGAAATAGAAACTACAATTTGTGGAAGACTGGGACTCGTGCTGAATTGGTTTAAAAAAAAATTAAGATGGGAACGAATGGTGTAAATAATATATTTTTCTGAAAAGTAGAATGCCTTTGTCCATCCTTATCAGAACTGTGGAAGTTACTGATTGAGGAGATATTTTTTCATTCAGGAAAATTTCCCAGATTTAAAAAAACCCTGTTTTTCCCCTAAAAGTCCAGAAAGTTGAACATCAAACTAATTTAGATAGAGTGAAAATACACTAAAGCAAGAGTTTTATTGGCAGACTGTATCTGGAAAGAGCATAGTGTTTGGCAAAATGTACAGATTTAGTTACTGTACAGTTTTGTCATGTATGTTTTTAAATACAGATTTGCAAGCTATAACCAAACATAGACTAACCTAGTTCAAATAAATAAGACAGCTTCCAATAGGCAATTAATGCTGCATCTGTAATTCACAAGTGACTAATTGGGTAATGATAGATTTAAGTGTTACAGGTGTGTTGCTTAAAGTGGTAGAAACGAGCAATTTTCTGTCCTCACCCCTCCACCCAAAAGTAAAATAAGTAGAAACCATTTTCTTACCTTTCCTTTGGAGCTAAGTTGCTGATATGGCAGTTGTTTGCCCAAAAGAATGGAAGTTTAAGGTCCAATGTGGTGCTTAGACTATATTCTTAACACTTCAATTGGAATCTTCTAGTCCTCTGGTAGACCTACCATTATCCAATGTGATGAGGGATTCTGGTTAAACAGCTTCTCTGCAAGTGAAAGTTGAATTTTATCAGTGTTTCTACTGGTTTACAAAAGCCTTTCAGGTTTTAGTAAACACAAATTAAATCATTTAAAAAAGATGAACTTTTAATGTCATTATCATAATCCATCTTGAAATAATTGGAACTTGAAATGGTAAGTACTATATTTTCTACTGGTGTGTTAATACAATATAAGTAACACAGATGGCAAAACTATTCATAATCTCTGCTTGTATTTCTATTACTTTATAAATATATATCCTGTTTTTTAAATTTTCATCTTTTCGCTTAATAGTAATGTTGACTAAATGATAATACACTGAGGTTGTTGAACTCTGAAAATAATGTAGTTTACATGCAATAGACAATAGGTGCAGGAGTAGGCCATTCGGCCCTTTGAGCCAGCACCACCATTCAAAGTGATCATGGCTGATCATTCTCAATCAGTACCCCGTTCCTGCCTTCTCCCCATACCCCCTGACTCTGCTTTCCTTAAGAGCTCTATCTAGCTCTCTCTTGAATCCATTCAGAGAATTGGCCTCCACTGCCTTCTGAGGCAGATTATTCCACAGATTTACAACTCTCAAACTGAATATAGTTATGTCTTGAAACTAATTTGAGAAATGAAAGCGGGTTTCTTTAGAATAAGTGACAGGTATGTACGTTTTTGAGCCGCAAAAGTGAGTTTGATGTTTATGGTAGTATTAAACAAATTGGTGGAACATGTGAAGTTTGAGGAAAACAACCTGATTGTCTTCAATTTTAATTTTATGTAATTTAGGTCTATAAAACTCCACTAATTCTGTTCTTGTTGTCAAACTTAGCTTTGACACAACATCTTTTTCAAATATGTGTACTCTTGTCCCTCCCAATTATGAATGGGCTAACAATGCTTAACCTCATTTAAGTTTTTTCATGTGGAGGTTTGGAAATCATTTGGTTTATTCAAAATGTAAAACCTTTTTTTTCTTGTTTTAAACAAAACTACTGACATAGACATTGACACAGTTGCTTATATTTTAACAGTTAATTATTTATTTTATAAGGAGCTCTGTGGTATGGAATCCAAAACCAAACAAAGTGGACAAGCACCTCAGATCAAAAAGCAAGGAACTGAATCTCCACCAATAAACCATTCTGTGTGTTCTCCAGCTACTTCTAAAAATACAGGAAATGGAAAATCTTTCAATGGAAACGTTAAGTGAGTTTGCATTTAACATGTACTCTGGTTGATGAGTAATTGTGTCATTTTGTACTTCTAAGCTTTGTACTTTTTAGTTCTTCATGTTCTTTGAGATAATTGATCATATTGAAGAAAGGAATCAGTATGGTTTGATGAACATGTCGACTACATGTATGATGAGAGAGTGACTTATTTGTTACTGTAAAAATCTTCTAACTGAAAGTGCTAAATGTTGTCTTTGTAGATTTTTGTCACTTTTCTAGAATTTAAGAACACTGGATGTTCTTAAATGATTAGGCATTTTAATGGGAAGCAAATATTTTGAGTATAATTTGTTGAAACAGTTCTAGCACATTATTTGCTTTTAACACAGCTGTGTGAAGGACAGCTAGGATAAGAAGTGTAATACATGGCAAAGATTTCTGTCCGAATGTTGATCTTCAAATGAACTGACAGATTATTGATGTAGCCAGCAATTTCATCACAGAAGTAGTGGATAGGGATTATCACTCACAAATTATGAAATTCATGATCCTAACTATCGAGTTCAACAGTAAATATTATTCCTAATTCCATCTTCTGTAGAATGCTTTTTGTCTCATTAATATTTTCTCTGCACTTCTCTTTTGTCATCTGGTTTATTCTACCTTCCTAACTTTCACACATCTACCCTTTGTATGTTTTCTACCCCTTCCATCTATCCCTGTCCATAACCTTTTCTGATTATGATTAGAAGTCATGAAAGATTGCTTCTGCCTTCACTTATTTTATGTGCAATAAGGCACTGCAGATGCTGGTTTACAAAATAAGACCGAGTGCTGAAGTAACTCAGTGGATCAAACAGCATCCAGGTTGCTAACCATATTAACCACTCTTCCCATTTCCATATTGATCTTTCTGTCCTGGTCTGCCACCATAGCCAGACTGGAGGAACAAAACCTCATTCCACTTTGGTAGCTAATAACCCAATGGTATGAACACTGAATTCTCTAATTATGGGTAACCTCTAGCCACCCCTCACCTTTTCCCCCCCACCCCTTCTACCTACACAATTTGCAACTCCTCAATCTCAGTCTCACACATTTGTCCTATCCCTCCTCTCTTCCAGATTTCCTTCCCCCGGCCCCCCTATAACCAGTCTGAAGAAGTACCCCGACCCAAAACGGCACCGATCCATGTTCTCCAGCGATGCTGTCGGAAACTGAGTTACTCAAGCACTCTTTCCACACATTTTATGATATGCTGAGCAATTCCAGCATTTTAATTTTGCCTTTTCTTCTTATGCCGCTGCAATATAGAAATATTCTGAGGTAAATGTAGTCTGATGTTGACAAATGTTTCATATAACAGACAGCTGTAAGAATCTACCGAAGAATAAGCACATTATTCAATGTTTTCTTAAATAGGCAAGAAACTCCAACTTCAAATCCATTGGAGTGTCCAACAGACAGAAGTGAGAAAAAAGTTGACTTCCGTATCAGTTCCCCTTCTGCTTTTTCTAAGCTGTCAATTTCAAGACATAATACACCACCTATTATGTGCCATGGTTCCTGGTCTGCTAGGTAACTTTCAATTTTGCCCATCCTTTAAAAGAGATAAATATGTGAAATTAATGAGTAATAATAAATGGGAATATTACTGCATTTACAAAGTGTTGATGTTTAGTTTAGTAAATCTGTACTGTGATTTTTTTTTAGAAAAATGTGACAATATTTGACTTTTGATATCCTAGGAGTCTATCTCCAAGCCTCTCAAACCGTTCCTCACCTATAAGCACAACTCAAAACCATTATTCTGATGTCCAGACTGACCCATTTGCAAATGGAGCAGATGTGCAGGTCAGCAACTTGGATTACAGAATGTCCAGAAAGGAACTACATCAAATATTGCATGAGATTTTCTTCAGGCATGGCAAGGTAACTGACAGGAATGCTTGAATAGAGGAATGCTTGACAATGAATATTTTTTTTGCATCTAAGACAGCAGAGTTGTAATGAATAGTTTATTGTAGATGTGAAACTTTTGTCATGTCTTTTCATTTTCTTATTTCCTACCTCCCTTTTCTTAATGAATTAGGGATCGGGTAGAAGTATACACCTCTCTCTTGGCTGTGAGCTGTACTAAGCTTAATAATAAGAAAATCTCAATCTTCATAAGCTGTACGAAAGAACGTTTGTTATTTTTCAGAATTTGCACTTATTTAAAATGTTTGCGTTTAAATCTGATTCTATGTTGTTAGTGCACTATATAATGCTCCTGCTCTGCATTAATGAATTGATTTTGGTACTTCAATAAAGGTCCAAACATTGGCTCAAGTTAGCTCAATCCTCGATTTAAAAAAATATATATATACTTGCTTTTAATCTCTGAACAATTTCAGATTTAAACTTTAAATATTTCCTGCAGTGTGACATAGTTCAACAAAAAAATGTTTATTCTGTTGATTTAATAAATTTGCTTTTGCATAAATTTAATGGGTACACTGATGGTGTAAAGTTGTTACCAGCTAATCATCCAAAGGGCCAATGTGGAATTATTAAATTCAGCAAATCTGTAATTTAACAAAAACAAGTAATTAATATTGATCAAAAGGTTTTCGAGTTTCCTTATGCCCTTCAGAGAAAGAAATCTACCATTCCTACTTGGTCTACTCTATCTGTGACTCGAGACCCACTGATGTGGTTGACTCTTAAGTAACCACTGAAATGGCGTATGAAGCTGCTCAGTATATTGTAAACACAGCGTAAAAGATTAAAATCCCAAGTTGATGATCCACCTTTGCTTTATTCCTGAGATCCACACAGTCGATCTTCAGCCAATTTAATTTGCAGCATGATCACAAAAAGAGGACAAAACCAATCCATTGAATCACCATCCTATCGGTTTATGATCAGTTATCAACAAAGTGACGGAAGGTGGTACTTGGTCACCACTGGTGTTCCATTAGGTTTTGCTGGGGCTTGTTGGCTCCAATCCTCATTTACATACTTGGTACAAATAAAGAGCTGAATCCCAGAGGTGACTTGCAAGTGACCGCCCTTCACAACAGGCCACTTAAATTTAAATTGATGTGCTTCAAGGAGAAAAACTCCAATGGTTGGATTTGTACATTGCTCCAAGGAGGAAGATTGTGATAGCTGGAGGCTAGTTATCCCACCTCCAAGGACATCACTGCAAGAGGTCCTTGCGGCATTTTCCTAGGTCTAACCATTTTCAACTGTTTAATCAATGACATTCCTTCCATCCTAAGGTCATGGGTGGGGATTCTGCTGCTCACTGCGCAAAGTTCAATTCTATTCACAATTATGTAAATATGACGAGTAACATTTGTGCCACAGAAGTGCCAGGTAATGAGCCTTGCAATGAGAGAATATGATCACCTACACTTGACGACAAATGACATTACAGTACTCCACCATTAATAATCTGGGCATCACCATTGACCAGCCAAGTAAAATCTTTGGTATCTGAACAAGTCAGAATAACATCCCAATGCCTTTCCACGATCTGTAAGGCTCAAGTCAGGAACGTGATTCTTTTTTTAATCTGTCCATTTGTCTGGATGATTGTAGTTCTGGCACTGATTAATTATCTTGACATATCCAGCACAACACACCTGACTCATTGATACCCTATCCTCCTCAAGTATATACCATTTGCACTGCATTTACTTGCCTTGACTAAATCAACAATACCACCTACTCCCCATCATCGCGAAGGGCAAAGGTTTCAGGCACTTGCAACACTACCATGTGCCAGCCTCCCTCCAAGTGGCATAGCATTCTGACTTGGATATATTTTGTAATTCCTTTATCCAGCATCATCCAATGAAAGATGGTGATATTTGTAAAGTTTTTACAATGTTACTTTATTAATAATCTGAAATGAATGTTTTTATGTTTTATCAGTCATTTCTGTATTTTAGAAATAAGATGAACATTTATTTTCTCATCTGAACTATTGGATATATAGGTGAAGAATGTGGAACTAAGTCCTCACACCGACTATCAATTGAAGGCAATGGTGCAGATGGAGAGTCTCCAGGAAGCAATTTCGGCTGTTAATAGTTTACACAGATACCGAATAGGATGCAAGAGAATCCAAGTATCATTAGCCACTGGGAATGTCAATAAATCCTTGGCTTTACTAAGGTAAAATTGTTTCTGCCTCTACTGTATGTAAAATCACTTGATTTTGGGAATAACTATTAATTCTATTAGAAGAACACAAAGTGTTAGAGTAACTCAGCAGGTTAAGCAGCATCTCTAGAGAACATGGAAGGGTGACTTTTCACGTTAGGGCCCTTCTTCAGAAGAAGGGATTTAACCCAAAACGAATCTATCCGTGTTCTCCAGTGATGCTGTATGACTGAGTTACTCCACTGAGTTTGTGTATCCAAATCATTGTGTAGTGTTTGATCAGTGGAGGAAATCCAACTCGACAGCATGGCCACACTGTCATGTTTTATGCCAACTGGTTTTAAGAATTATTTCCTTTTCATTTTAACTACAAAGTAACTTAAAAGCAAAAGTTGTAACTTTATTTCAAATGAAAAGCCTGTTATACCAATTATGATTAAACAAGTATCTTAAAACTTGATGTACAGAAGATAACTTCATGTGGGCTTTTTACAAGGTTAGGCATGGTGGGTGGTCCAGAGGTGTGGAGCAAGGTATCTGAGGGAATTTGGCAAATTGGATCCAAAATTGGCTTGGTGATGGGTGCGGAGGGTACTGGTGGATGGGTGTTGTTCTGACTGAACACTGGTGCTGGGACCTTTGCAATATATATAAATGACTTGGATGGGAATACAGTTTGTCTGATTAGCAAGTTTGTAGATGACATAAACTGGTGGAGTCGTAGATAACCAAGATTGTCTATGGGACATTGGAATAAATCAGTTGGAAGGTTGGGTGAAGTGGTGGGAAATGGAATTTAATCCAGTTTAGTGTAAGATGGTCGAGTTTCAGAGCACAAAATATGGTTAAGATATATAGAGTAAATGGTAGGAACTTTGGGAGTGTTGATGTACAGGAAGACCTTGGTCTGCATGTCCATAGCTCCCTGAAAATGGAGGCACTGGTGAAAAAAAACCATTTGACATGCTTGCCTTCATAGGTCGAGGCACTGCATACAAGAGTTGGACCTTCATGTTGCAGCTGTACGAAACGTTCCTTGCCCACACTTGGAAAATTATTGTGTTCTCTTCTGGTCACCACACTACAGAAAAGATGGATCAATGGAGATAGTGCAGAAGAAATTTACCAGGATATTACCTGGAATGGAGAGCTCTCAGTAAAGATTGGATATGCTGTATTTATTCTTACAGGATTGTAGAAGGCTTATGGTGTGGACCTTTATAGAGGTTTATAAAATTGAGGGCATAAATAGGGTAGACAGATTATTTCTCCCAGGGTATGGGAGTCCAGAACTAGAGGGCACAGATTTAGGGGGGGGAGGGGGTGTACTTGGAGGAAGCTAGAAGGGTATGTTTTTCACCATAGACGGTGGGGGTGGTGGTAGCCTGGAACAAGCTGCATGAAGAGATGGTAGAGGCAGATACAATTACAATGTTTGGACAGATGCTTGGATAGGAAAGGCAGGAGCGAGGTATGGGCCTAATGTAGGATTAGCACATTTAGTCTTTATGGTGGGCCAAAAGTGTTACTTTTCTGTGTTGTACCGTTCTAAGATTTTGATAAATTTTGAAGACTTCCAGCTTTGAAGCATGCTTTGTGGACCATTTAATAGAGTGGTATCAAATTTCTTAACATCAACTCTGGACAAATTTATTCAAGACTGAATTTGGATGTTTGAAATAAAATATCAAATGCAAAAATTGGCACTTCCACCTGGGTCTTTGGATGCTCAGCTTGTCTATGTTACTCCAAGAAGAAATATTGCAGGACAGCTTGTCTGAATAAACTATACAATGTTTAGACATGTCATGAATGAATGTCTTGCTCGTTGTTTATTATTATAGCTCTGAGGCCATATTGATTCTGCAGGATGCTCCAGCATGTTGCTTGCCATTGCTAAAATTCACCGAACTCTATGAGAAAAGGTACACATTTTAGATCTGTGGGTTATTAGTGCGCTATCTGTTTATGAAGTCCTGTACTCTTTTGTCCCTCTGAATTCAGGTGTGTAAAGGAATTGAATATATGCGGTAGATGCAAGTTAAATGTTGAATTAAGATATTTTGATTCTTTGTTTTAGTCAATTCTAATCAAGTTTTTTAATTCTACAGATGCTATTGTACATATTTTCCTTGATTTTTTTATAGTTATATCAAAAATATTGGATTTTCTTTTGACAAAATGAAAAATGACCTATCTTTGGTCACACTTTCAAATATACTTTTGCTCAGTTCAGCAGTATTTGTACCATCAAGTAATGGCATGCTAGTTTTGCTTGTAACATGTGAGCTGATTACAGAATTACGAAAATGCCATAGCTTTTCTTAAGTAACTTTTTAAAATTAATCTCCAGATTTGCACGCAAATTGATTGTGTCTGATTTGTACAAATTGACTGACACAGTGGCTATTCGTGACCAAGTAAACGGACGAATGGTTTGTCTCCTGCCCAGTAGTCAGGCAAGACAGAGTCCGTTGTTTTCTGTGTTGTCATATGATGGTTCGTCAGCCAATTGTAGTCCAGTGATATTTGAAGGACTGGAATACCACGAACCAATCTGCAAACTTCATTGTACAGATAAATGTTACAGGTAGGAATCCCGTTTCTATCCGTTCTTGCATCTATAGATGTACCATATTGCTATTAAACTAAAGAATAAGAATCAATGTGCTTTTTTTTTTCTCTTGCTTGGCAGCAACTAATTTTGTGTAATTGCACACAACCTTTGCTTGTGAAATATTTGGTTTGCATTCCAAAAGATAGGTCGTAGACTACCTCTGACCGTATGTGGATGTGTTTCTCTTAACATCTTCAATCAATGTAGAGGGTAAAAAGGAACGTGATGTTTCATTCAGCTTGAGATATTTCTTAAAGTATTTCATAAAGATCACAAATCCTTAAATACTGCAGGGATGAATGTTAGTCAGTGCAGGAGGCTCGGCATAATATTCGGTTTCCTTTTTTGTTTTGCAGCGAGAATGAATTTGATCCAGATTCTTACAAAATACCATTTATAATATCGTCGCTGAAAACATTTGCACCGCAGGTTCATAGTCTTTTACATACACATGAGGGAACCGTGCCACTTCTCAGGTAAGTTTGAACTTCTTTTGGATATCCTGGGATAGTAGTAGATATCCTGGGATATTAGTAGAATGAAGAAAATATTTCCTAGAAGTTTCCCTACTGCCATGTACAGGCAGGTTGTTCCGAACGTCTGCATTCTGGTCACAATAAATTATTAAGCCTTCTGCAATACAGGAATTTGGCTTTATGCTATAATTTTAAGGTTTCTAGTTTTATACTGATACATTGTTACTATTAATTTGATCCTTCACTCAGTCACAATCATCCATTTCAAAGGTGATGTGTTGGCTAGAAAGTTCCTGCTATTGGAGGAACTGAAGTTGACAGTTTGAAGCCATTTCGTAAGGTTCACTACTAATCATTCTGATCAGGCGACTTCTGCAAATGTGTTCACTCTGGACAATGAGTCCTGAATAGGGAAGTGTCTTGCAAGGTAAATTCTGATAATCAAGAAGCATATTAAAGGGAGGCAAGAAATTAAAGGCTAGAAAAATGAGAATGCGGGCACTCCCTGAGGATGGAGGATGGCGAGGGCTTCCTGTCCACTTCACAGATGTTAAAGCATTGCCTGGGCTCGCTGCTCCTCCAGTTTTGACCACAGTTGGTACATCACTGGGCAGGCGAGCGAGAACAAGAGCAACTCGAGGCCGCGTTGCCAACATCTCCTATGAGGTGCGCACCCGAGCCCTTCTTCACCAGGTGTCGCACTGTCTGGTTGACATGGCTGTTGTAGCCTCTGGCCAGCAGTGCTTTCTCCAGGCCACCCACAGGACATGCTCGGTCACTATGGGGCTCCCTGACCTCATCAACTGCCACTGCTTCCCATTGCTTTGTGCACTCCACCGCTCTCCCTCCTCCTCCTCCTCCTGCCCCTTTCACCACCGCCTTCTCCATCTGTGCCCGCGTCCAAGGTGGAAAATGTTGCTGAGTCCAAGGGAGGTGGTGGCAGTGGACGGGCGAGCAGACAAAGTGACGGTGGACAGAAAGATGCAGCAGCTGGTGAAGGGGAGGGAGCCCACAGTGAACAAGCTCGTCCTGTTAGTGGCCGCGATCTGAAGAGAGCCCTGTCTGCTAGGGGCTACAATGTGTACTGAAGCAGTAGCCACGTCAACTGGATGGTGTGCACCTGGTGCAGACCAACGACATCGGCACCTAGTTCAAAATGGCAGTGCTGGAGCAACTCAGCAGACTGAATCAGTCGGTAGAAGGGGCCCGACCTGAAACGTCACCTATCCATGTTCTCCAGATACTTTCTGACCCGCTTAGTTAGTCCAGCACTTTGTGTCCTTTTGTGTAAACTAGCATCTGCAGTTCCTTGTTTCTACCTAGTTACAAAGTGATTCCATCTTGTGTAAAATATGACTTGAGTAAAGCATTATGGAACGTAAGTAACCTTTGTGTAAGTCAGTGGGTGTCTGCTAGATAGATCCATGATGAGGTACTCTAAAATTTGGGGACTTTTATTGAGTGGGAGAATGGCTGATAGTATAGGTGATATCTGGATGGCCTAAATAATCAACAGTATCTATATATTGTCAGTATTTAGTAGCGTATAATGCCTGCAATAATTGTGGAACTCCTACAGCCCAGAGTTGCAATTTGAAATTACAGTGAGATGTTATCTTTGGACTCTATTAACACACTGCATGAATTGTCAGATCTGAACTGAGAATGTCTTAAAGGGTCAGGCCAACTTGAACCAAATAAACACTGCACAGGGGTAGTGAATTGGTCTCATTGGCCACACCCTTCAGATTTCTGGCTATTAATATCTCTGATGAAAATGCTGGGCTCTGCATATGTAGTCACGAATAATTCGCCACCTCTTCCACTTCTAAGTTTGAAGAGATTCAACTGTCACTCCATGCTCCCAACAAACCTCTATAGGTGCACTGTAGGAGGTATGCTGAATGGTTGCATCATATCCTGGCATGGCAATTCCACACGAAGGAATGAAAGAGGCCCTTTCAAGGGCCAAATTCAAGCCAGAGACCTGTTCTGAGAGCCCTCCATTTCATGGGATATGGCATCTGACTATTGGAATGGGAAATGAAGGCACCAATGCCTTTTTGATTTCTAGCTCCAATATGCAGTAGAGTCCTGAGAAGTGCAGGAGCTTTGCAGACTTGTAGGAATTGAAATTCAGGTTGAACGTCGATTCTCCAGCACCCTCCATTCCAGAGCCTTGCTGGATTATCCGGTCAAGTGATAATGAAATGCCAATACACCCCAGCCCTGCTAATAGCACTCACTCCGTGTCTCCAAAACACTATGGAGTGCCAGTACATAAACAAATATTCTGTTATATTGTCATTTCATCAATTTCTGGAAAATCAATGTTCAGTCTGTATTACAGTGCTTAATAAAATAGGCAATAGCAGGTTGCATTCTTTGGCAATAAATCCTTGATGTTTAAGTCACATGTAGGTTCTACTTGAAGGGCAGTATTATGAACTATTGAAATCATTTTAGGTGCTAGAACGGCACATTGTCTGAAAAGAGAAGTAAATTTAAAACTTTGTATCAGAGTAATATTTGGGTGCCGAGTACAACCCAGTTTAAATTTGAGGCCTGAATAGAGACAAAGTGAGATTATAAGCAATCCCAAGAGTTTTCCAAATTTCACCATATTTTTATTATCTGTAACCTCCCAAGATGTTGGGAATTCCTCTTAAATATTTAGAAAGACGACTGCAATTCTTGGCTTCATCTGTGAATGAATGAATAAGTTTATTGGCCAAGTATGCATATACAAGGAATGTGCCTTGGTGCTCCGCTCACAAATGACAACACAAACATAGTTAACAATTAAGAATAAAGCATAAACACATCAAAACAATGAGGAGTTCTGCAAATGACCAGGAGACCATTTCAATCAAATTGGGGATGTGCTGAATTAAGTAAAACAATCGAAAGCGAACAATTTATTTAATACCCATAGGTGTGTAAAAATAATTGAGCATTACTAATCAGCCCAGTTGCAATATCCTGTTCTATTGATCTGTGCATTTATCAATGTAGGCAGTCACTCGATAAGTAAGGAAATAAAAGCCTGCTGAATCTTGCCCATCATCCTTTTCCCAGGAATGATGAGACAATTTTAGTACAGTATTGCAATGCTAATTGAAATCAGTTAACTGCGCAGTTATGAATTGAATGTAAAATTCTTGTTCAATAGCTCATCAAACCATAGAATGGCTAAAAGAGTGCCATCCGCCCCCTGTTTATGCAGTTCACCCAGCGCAGCAGTTTGATCTCCCCTGCAGTACATTCCATATTACAACCACACACTTTTTAAGAATGTTATTCCTCATTCGGTTCCCCTTGTGGCTGTGACTTCAGTCTTTACTCCCTCCACCAAAGTGAGCAGGCTTCCATTACACATAATTAATGGACAAAGACCACTTTTCTCGTTATGTGTATACACACTCCTTTAGCAATCCAGCTTTCTCCATGTTGCCTTTTGTATAACTTTGACAATGCTTTTTACCTTCAAGAAAAAATTACATTGGTGTCTCCATTAATTATTGCCAATTGTGCATTTTCTGCTTCAATGAGCCTTTAGGAAAAGATTTATCTTGCCGCTCTCTAATCAAGTGACAGCTTTGTAGTTGATGACTTCCCCTTACTTCCTAAATCAGTTACAAGCTGTGATGTTTTTGAGCTGGTCTTAAAAATAATCAAAATTGCCAAGAAATGACCTGCAGATCTATTTAGCAAGGCACTCAGTTGTTATGCCTTCTGCTTTACAATTTGTGCAGATGACCACAGTATGCAATTGTAGCCAAATGTTTGACTTTTTCCTTGAATCCTAGACTCAAACATTATTTTGAAAATTCATGTTTCAAAACTGCTTTTGAATAAGGAAGAGTGCTTTATTGTATGAAATGTTACCAAGATTTGCATCCTTTCCTAAGTATTGTTCCAATTTTGATTTTTCTCATAGTAATTCTGTTTTTTCTTTTAGCTTTTTAGATTGCTATGCTTCTGAGTTCACAGTTCTGAAGACAGTGGAAGAAGGAGAAGGTGGCGTTCCTTTGGAGCACCTCATAACTTGTGTCCCTGGTGTTAACATTGTCACAGCACAAAATGGTATTAAAGTTGTAAAATGGGTTCACAACAATCCACCACCACCTAATGCTGGTAAGGTGACTTGTTCTCCATTTAAAGCAAGTTAATGGAAAATCTCAATTAATCTGTGGTCTACAAAATAAATATAGTTTGGTATATTATAGCAATGGTTAGCCTACTTCTTTTAAGTGAAATTGTAATTTTCATTTTGTAAAGTACATGCACAAGTTATAGATTATTTTGACCTGCGTTTAGCAATAGTGGCTTGTGGACAGGGCTGGGGTGTTGTACTGGCTGTCTAGATGCTGTGAGGGATTGGGGTGGTCTGGGAGGGGCATTGTCAAATGTTTGAAATAGATGTTTCCCTCGAACCAGGGAGCCAGGTTGCAATCAGATTGCTGAATGAGGTTGGAATTCTGAAACATACAAATGATGGGACTTGTAGAGTCCATTGCAGCACTGTGCTACTAAAATGCCATTGTCCTAGGGGTATCCAATTATGATTGCCTCTGGATTAGCATGCACTATTTTCCCAGGCAATGCACTAGGTTCTTGTATAAATCACATCAGGTGCACCGACACAATTTGTGGAGGAAACTGTCCAGTTAAACTTCCAGAGTAACACCAAACAGCTCAAATGTTCATTGGGCTAAATTGCATTGAATTTTTCTTTTGTGTGGCTGTCAATTCTACAGACACTTTTTGACTAATTTGAATGCATGATCTGTAATGTACCAAGCCGAGGGGCTAGATACATTTTGTTACGGTGTCATACAACACGGAAACAGAAGTTTTGGCACATGTCTCTTGGCATTATGCCAGCACTTGTGGAAACTAGATTAATGATCGTTAATAAGATAAACGAAGCCAATTAGTTTCCTCGAATTAATATTTGTTGACATATTTAATTTAAAAGACACTTAACTTGCATATTATCTAATTTTACATTTGTTTTGAATTACTTAAATGTATTTTAGTTATTTCTGAATGTCTCCAGTCATTGAAAACATTGAGACAGTGGAAAAGATCTTTTATTCAGAACTGCCAGAAAGCCTTGGTTGTTCAGGAGTGCCTTGCAGGCCAAATGACTATGCTGTAACGCCTCAAGAGCATTGGAATTGCACTGCTGCCAAAGGTTCATGTGGCCATGGGAATTGCATGCAAGTCATGCCAAGCACACTGGCCGTTTGTGTTTTTGTGTCAAAAAAAAAGTCCCATTGTCATTGGGATTACACAATGCAATCACATTTCTAGTCAAAGTAAAGAGATCGTGTGTATTAATGTATGGAGGATAAATGGCTATAAATCAGTCCCAATCATAATCCTCCATTGTATTCTTGTACACTTCTATAAATATTCTGCATCCACCTTTATCACCAAAACTAGCTTGGGAAACAGACATTGCATTGGCACCCTTCTGCTAGTGGTCTATGATAAGATAAGTTAAGAATGACATTTCTTATTTAAAGTATAAAACACAGAACTGGGCCATTCAGACCAACTGATCCACACGAGCCTTTGCCATTCTATTTATTTTTGTTTAACACGTTTCTGAAACTGGGAGGTTCTGTTATTTTAAAGGTACCGTATAAATGATGTGACTGCACAGAAATTACATTACACAGAAATTAATGTTTTCATATGTGGGCAAATCTTAATTTAAAATTATATTAGTTTGACAATCAAAGTTGAGCAGATGCTGGTAAAATCCAGAATTTATGTTTCGTATTGCATTGCTCCTGATAATATAAATTGTGGCTTAATGCTATGCCATTTCATGCTCACTTACTTTTGGCGTTAAGTAACTGTTCACCTGTTTTCTTTTTCACTTTAGATCATTGTTTGCCACGCTGCAAGAGTCCAGTCGGAAATCCTCAGCTCATTCAGTTTAGTAGAGAAATAATTGATCTTATGAAGAACCAAGCTCACTGCCTCATATCTCAAGACAAATTTATACCAACCTATCACCATCATTTTGGTAAACAGTGCAGAGTTTCGGACTATGGCTATTTCAAGTTAATGGAATTATTGGAAGCAGTGCCTCACGTTTTGCAGGTGAATTTCATGACAAAAATATCATTTATACTTGTGACTCGCTGTACTATTTTCCTTTCAGTAAATGCAGTTGCAGAAATGTTAACTGGATTAATACCTAGATGTGTCTTGTTTTTGATGTTATGATTTTCTACTTGTCATACGATTCAAAACTATAGTAATTGTGCAAGTTTCAGTTGCAAATACAAGTTGTAGGGTGTGTAGGCAAAAATTGTAGTTTCGGTTGCCCAATCTCAGGTTGGTGGGGATAACAAAAAGATTCCAAGCTCAATTTGAACAAATTTTCAAGATTTATTTTGAAAGAACTAATTGGTTGTATACCTAACTGAGGTGGTAAATTTTGGTTAAGTCCTGTAATTGCCCTTGCTGTTCATTATACCCCTACTTCCTTTGTAACAATCTTTGGATGGGTGTGATCTGGACATAATTGTTGCCCATCACTGCCTATTCTGAGGAAATAATATCACTCTTGCCTCAGCTCAAAGTATTCCTATTTTATTCTGGTGCATCAACAAAATCATTTTATTCCCACTTTCTTTATGGCTGTTCCTATTCATATTTTTTAAAATCCTGTTTGATATTATTGGTACGCTTTCCAGCTCTCAATTTTTGTCCATTAGTTTTGGTCTAATTCTGCTCCTTTCTCATGTCTTTCTCATTAGCACATGAGCAGGTTAGGAAAAAACCTAGAATTTGTTACTTGTGACTTCAAACATGAAGCATGGAAACTAATTAGCATAGGGATAATAAAATTCATTATAAAACAGACCCAAATTGTTTTGAAGATTAATAAGGAAGATGTAGGACATGGAGTGAAACTTAGTGTGCATAAAACATCAAAGGGCAAGAGTGAATCAAATCAAAAAGAAAATGTCATCGAGTTATTTCAGGCATATGCAAAAGATAAAGACCACAACAGATTTTAGATGTGCTGCGATTTAAAACAAAATCAAATAAAAAAATACAGCATTGAAAAAGACACTCCGTCCTATCGAGTCCTTGTTGAACATGGATCACCCATTCACATTAGGTCTATGTTATCCCACTTTCACATCCACTCCCTACACACGTGGGGCCATTTACAGATCCAATTAACCGACAAACCAGTAAGTCTTTGATCTTGAACAATATAATTCATTTATATTCTTTCGCTGCTTAAATGTGTACCTTAAGAGACTAGCAAACATCTAAGCACAAAGGGTATAAATGATCCAAATAAAAGCAGCAAGATAAAATAACTTCTGCAGATCATTGTAATTAAAAACTTGAAACTAGCAAGCAGTGGAGGATTTCATAACTGAATTATAATGGGAAAACTAGGAACGCAAGTCTAACCATATTTGTCGTGGGTAAATTCTGCAGTAAAACTTTGTACGACTCCTGCAGTTATGTGGATTACACTTCCTTCCACCCTGCCTCTTGCAAAGATGTTATCCCCTACTTTCAATTTCTCCGGCTTCGCTGCATGTGCTCCCAAGATGCTTTCTCTTCTACCTCTTCCTTTAGTAAAAGTGGTTCTCCCCTACTGTCATAGATAGATGCCTCACCCACATCTCTGTATCCTGTAGCCCTGCTCTCACACCCCTTCCTGTACACCGACCGGCAAGACACAGCATAGACTCGGCAACCTTTTTTCCGAACACTTGCACTCGGTCACCAAAGACTGCTGGATCCCTCTGTTGCTAACCATTTTAACTCCTCTTCCCATTTGCACACTGACCTTTCTGTCCTGGATCTCCTCCATTGCCAGAGTGAGGCCTCGAGCAAACTGGAGCAACAACCCAATTCTCCATTTTTGGATAACTACATGATACTCCCCACTTCCCCCTCCATGTGCCCCAGCTGGACTCGCGCCTATTTCCCCCGTCCCCTTCCGCTTGCATTCCTCCTTCTGGCTTCATAATTTGTATCTCTTCGATCTTTTTGTCTCATCGTCTGTCTTTTATTCTCTAGCCTTTTACCAGGCATCTGCCGATCAACCCCCCCCCCCCCCCCCATCTGTATCAACGTACTAGCTGTCAGGCTTTATTCTGCCCCTCCACTCCAGCTTTCTTTCCCCCCCTACAATGTCTGAAGAAGGGTCTTGATCCGAAAGGTTACCTGTCCATGTTTTCTAGAGGTGCTGCCTGACCTTTGAGTCCAGCACTTTGAGTCGCCTTTTGTATACTAGCATCTGCAGTTTTTCTATGTTTACTTGTAAGTCACTAGATCACTTCTTGAAAAAAGTTTTAATCTTTTTTTAAAATCTGAGTTCCTCCTGCAGGGTCATCTCCAGGTTGCACAGCATCTTGCAATACCATTTAACTGACTTTTTGTTTTTAGGTCCTTGGGTTGGGCACCAAACGCCTACTTACATTAACTCATCGTGCACAAGTGAAGCGCTTTACGCAAGATATACTTAAACTTCTTAAATCTCAGGCCAGCAAACAGGTGTTTGTAAGAGAATTTGGACAAGCATACCACTGGTAGGTATCATTTCTTATGTAATTCAATATGATTATTTAGACTCATTTTTTTTTAAAAATTGAATTCTTGCACATTCTTGCACTTAATGGCTCCTATCTCTTACCTGAGCAGATAATCCACAGTACAATGGCGTATCACTTCCTCCATAGCTATTCCACTAATTTTGAAGTGTGTGAACGTCATGGATTTGGTTGGGCCTTTGCATATTTTCAGCTGGATTGAAACTTATAGAAGTTCAAATTTCTGCTGTAAAATATTAATGATTACAATGGAGATTTAAAAGTTCAAACTAACCTCTTTGGGATACCTTATTAATTTTCTCAATTTTATTGAGAAATGCCAATGAGAAACTCAACTGGACGGGGCACATTCTCTCAATACAAGAGTAGGTTAGCAGATGTATATCATGTGGCAAGTGACGCCCTAAAGCTTTTCCACCAAGGTGCAAGTCAGAACTGTAATGGAACACTCTGCTTGTTTGGATGAGTGCAGATCCAATAGTTCACAAAGCTTGATCCCATTTGGGACAAAGCAGCCCACTTGAACGGAACCCCATCCAGCTCCTTAAACTTTTGTTACCTCCACTGCCATCACAACATAACTACTATTTCCAAATTCCACTGCAGCTACCTGCCTAGACTACGTCTACAGCATCTCCCACACAGCTTTCACAACCGAGGACAATAGATGTAGATGCACTGGAGTTCCACCTACGTTTCCCTCCAAGTCACACATTATCTTTCAATGTCACTGGGAACTCACTCACAATAATGTAGGAAGAACTACAGAAATTCAAGAGGATGGTTTATTCCCACTAGAAATTAGAAAATAAATGCTTACCGTGACGTCAATGTCACGTACAATGACATACCGTACAATGGTGGTTGTTGTTAATTGGTAAATAGAGAAACAAACAAGCAGACCTTTGGAAAGTCCCAAACTTGCATATTATTGTCTTTCAAATAGTAGGATGACAGAAGCATGGAAAGTCCTTTATAGAAATATTGCAGAGATACAGAACATATTCCAAATAACAGTTATGTTTTATTGGATCACGAATATTAAAGTTTCTGCATTATTTGGTTATGTTAGGTGTTTTTCGAAGGATTGGGATATTACAGACTACGGTGTGTGTGAACTGGCTGATCTGCTTTCAGAAATACCAGATACTACAATCTGCATTTCAAAGCAAGATGAAGACACAGTGATTTCTATCCCAAAGAGAGGTATTGTGTTATTAATTTTATCTTGCTGCAGTGAGTGTAACGTGGGATAATACCGTGATATTTTTAATCAAAAATTAATTACCTTTTTCCAAAATCAGCAATGCTGCCAGAGTAAAATGTATAATATATAAAAATGATAAATCTCCAGGTAATTTGATTTCCCTCTTCTGAGGTGCTTTTCTGAAAAAATGGACAAGCCTTAAATAGATTTAAACCTCTGAATATTGGATGACTGGATTTGGCAATTCCTTGATTTGTAAATTTTGATAATTAATACCCGATCTTGGAATACAAATTGATGGTACAATATAGTGTAATTGTACATTTGAAAATGTCCCTCTGCAAGGGATGAGCAGATATCATTCCCTGGAGCAAGGAGGGGAATTACTGTTAAGAACTTTTTATACAGTTGAGCACATTTTATATTGCCACTGTTTTTCTCTCTCTCTTGGCAAAGAAAATTGAATTATTTCTGATTTCAGATAGAAGGAAATAGATAAGCAATTATTACGTTTTTCAGCAAAATTGTTTTAAGTATGAAGATAGAGCTACCTTAACATAGCCACCTCTGTGATCTTCCCTGCCCAAACCAAACTTTCTGTCTTTCCCACCCATGCACAGCTAAAAAACATTGATTTGTTTTTATGGTTATATATAAATGTTTTTGGGTTGTGGAGGAAGTGGAGCTGGATCCAGGCTCATATCTGCACATTTTGTTCTCCTTCCTGTTATTAATGTTTTATTCTTGGATTTGGTGGCATTCCTAGTTACTCCAAAACTAGAATGTCATTGGTGTGTGACTGTTGCCAAGTGTAGGGCAGATTAATAGTCAATAGTCGTTTATTTGTCACATACACATAAATGTGTAGTGAAATGAAACATTACCCACAGTTGAAACACTAAGACCAATAAGAATAATCAATAAAAATGCAATAACACATACAATCATACACTAACACCAAACAAAAGAAACATCCATCACAGTGAGTCTCCTCCAGTCCCTCCTCACTGTGATGGAAGGCCAGAATGTATTTTCTCTTCCCTGCCGTCTTCTCCCGAGGTCAGGCTGTTGAACTTGCCCGGTCGGGGCTCCCGACATTGGAGCGCCGCGCCGGACGGTGAAAGGTCCACGGCCTATTCCAGGCCGCGCCGGACGGTGAAAGGTCCGCGGCGGGCCGACCCAAGCCCCGCGATTCGGGGCGGGCGAACACGCTGCCTCTGCCGCGGCCGGAGCTCCCGATGTCGGCCCCCACCCAGGGGCCTGCGGGCTTCCGACGTCCACGCGGCCCGCGCCGGAGCCTCCGGAGACGAGTCGCAGCCGCTCCCGCAGCATCCGAAGGCAGCCAGCGCCGCAGGTGGTGAGTCCGGGCCGCGGGCTCTGCGAACCAGAGCCCCAGGTGGTCCCAGGTGCATGGCCGGTGGTAGGCCGCAGCGGGAACGGAGATACGACACAGAAACAAAGGTCGCGTCTCCGTTCGGGAGAGATAATTTTTTACAGTTCCCGTTCCCTCCCACCCCCCCCCCCCCAAACATAACATACAAACACTACACTGTATTAAAACTACAATTCATACAAAAACAACAAAAAACACAAAAGACAGACGGACTGCAGGCAAGCCGCAGCTGCGACGGCAGCGCTGGCTCCTCAATTTGGTCTATTGTGTCAGTTCCCATTTCCAGAAGAACATTTTTAACCCCATCCAGCACCTATTTCTTCATTGAATCCCATTTCATAATCTGCCTGGGTTGGAGTTCAGTTTGGGTTTTTGTTCATTAACCCAGTACCATACGAGCAAACTGCTGTACTTGTGCGTTTGATTATTGTCAGCCAAATGTATGAACATTTTAGAATGAGAATCACGTGTGCAAAGTCACCAACAACTGCATTCTACAGCTAGCAGATGCTTGGTTGTACATCATGAGTTTTCAAAACCTTGTGTGATCACACTATCTTGCACATCTTTAAATAAAAGTTAACTTATTTGGGACTATTCTAAATTATTTCTGCCATTTAATTTAATATGTGATTTATTTTTGCATCAACCTTTAACTTTGGAAGCTGCGAAACCTGTTCAATCTTAATACATTTTAATTTAGATCGTACTCCAGAGGAAATTGAGAGGACAAAGCAATTTGCAAAAGAGGTAGTGGATCTATTGCGACATCAGTCTCATTGCCGAATGCCCTTTAGTAAATTTATACCTACATACCATCACCATTTTGGACGCCAGTGCAAACTTGCATATTATGGCTTTAACAAGCTCATGGAATTGTTTGAATCAATACCAGAAGTGTTGCAGGTAAGTATAAGGACATGCAACTGAAATTGATATCTCAAATAAATTGAGCAGTGTCTGGAAATTCAAGCCATGTTCTTTCACTGCTGAAAAACTAAAACTGAATCCGCACTTTAGTTTTGTCAGTTTATATTTAACAGTATTATGTAAAGGAAACATAAAATTTGAGTTAAGACTAAATTTATTGATTGGTCTCGTATTTATAAGTTTGCCGGTGAGGAGGCACCAAACAAATTGGTTAGTTAGATCTGGAGTTAAGTATTTTAAACACATCTAGTTTGACTCAGTGCAGCTCATTTGAATTTTCCGTGAATTTGACACTCTTAACAAGGTCCATTGTTTATATTTCAATATTTTTATTCAATGGTACAAATAAACAGCAATACGTAATTACAGTCTTTTAGCCCAATAACAAAATTCATACATTGCGAGGTGTTTTCAAATGGTTGTTCTGTTAGAGAAGTTAATATTTTCAGTGAATCTAAGTGCAGCTGTCTTTCACAATGTATCCACTTCAACTAAGCATTAAATGACATTGCAGTAAGCTTTTTATTGTATTCTCATTTATTCAATTTGCAAAATACTGATTTTTGTTTTTTGTTGCTCCATTTGATTACTTTTATACCCAACAGCAATCATGTGTAGGAAGGAACTGCCGATGCTGGTTTAAACGGAAATTAGACACACAATGTTGGAGTAACTCAGCGGGACAGGCAGCATCTCTGGAGAGAAGGACTGGGTGACGTTTTGGGTGACACCCTTCTTTGCTCCAGAGATGCTGCCTGTCCCACTTAATTACTCCAGGATTTTGTGTCTATCCCAAAAGTAATCATTTGGATAGTACTTTACGTTTATATATATTTAACAGTCAAAGTGGTCATGATGCATTTGTGAATATTCTCCACAGGTCCTAGAGTGTGGAGAGGAAAAAAATCTTGTTTTAACAGAAAATGAGCAAATAAAGGCACTGACAGCCCAACTTGTTAAATTGCTGCGGTCACAGAAGGACAATTGTATGAAATTATCAGATTTCCTTTCGGAGTATAACACCGCTTATGGATATAATCTGCGACTCCAAGACTATGATGTCAATACTATCGGAGAACTTATGCAAAGATTCTGCCATATTGCAAAGGTATATTGTATGGCTAGTCTGATGCAAATTCTCCTTTCCAGTTTTTATTTGTTGAAATAAAAAATGTATTTTTTCTTTAAAGGTTACTAACACGCCATCGGGCAAGCAGCTCCAACTGATAAACAGGAAGTCTCTTCGCACCCTAACTGCACAACTTCTTGTGCTGTTGATGTCTCTGGATGACACTTCACAGTTGACAATTGATGAACTTAAAAAACATTTTGACTCCACTTATGAGAGTCCTCTTGTCCCATCTGAATATGGTTTTGTATCTATGGCAGAGCTGTTGAAGAGCGTGTCATACTTTGTTGAGGTATGAATTCTGGAATTATCTAGTATTGTTCCTCATGATGTATGAAAGTCAGTTTTGTTCCAGTGCCATCTCTAGACCAACATGGAAATTGTTGTATGTTCCCCTGTGTTTAAGAAATTCTCATAATTTTACTAATGTAACACCATCATAATAAGATGCACAATCATTATCGTTATGCAAGAAAACTATTTCGCTGCTCTCAAGAAATTGGTATAGTAATAATTGATCAATTAGGGTTAGGGCAGCACGGTGGCGTAGCAGTAGAGCTACTGCCTTACAGCGCCAGAGACCTGGGTTCGATCCCGACTATGGATGCTTATCTGTACGGAGTTTGGACGTTCTCCCCGTGACCTGCGTGGGTTTTGTCCGTGTGTTCAGGTTTCCTCCCACACTCAATGATTTGTAGGTTAATTGGTTTGGTATAAATGTAGTGTGGAATAGTGTTAGTGTGTGGGGATCGCTGGTCAATGCAGACTCACTTGCCCGAAACATCTGTTTCTCAAAACTAACTATTTTAACCAATTATTTGAAGTTGTAAGGAATAATAGAATTAGGCCATTTGGTCTATCCAGTCTACTCCGCCATTCAATCTCCCTCCTAACCCCATTCTCCTGCCTTCTCCCCATACTCCTGCCTTCTCCCCATAACCTCTGACATCTGTACTAATCAAGTAAGTCCTGTATTACTTTGGTGAGAGTTGTTCAAAGCTATCATTGCTTCTCAGTTATTCAAATAGCAACATTTAGTTGCTTATGTTGGAGCTGCCCTGTTGTAAAATGTGACCTGTTATAACCCATTGTATAGAGTTCATATTCAGACTGAAGAAGGGTCTCGACCCGAAATGTCACCCATTCCTTCTCTCCCGAGATGCTGCCTGACCTGCTGAGTTACTCCAGCATTTTGTGAATAAATACTTTCGATTTGTACCAGCATCTGCAGTTATTTTCTTATACTATGTATCATCTGGTGATGTCGGGTTGCAAATTCCAGGCCTCTTCAAATGCACTAAATCTTCACTTGAAAGAAAAATTCAGACAAGGGTGGAATTTGTCTTGAGGACAAAGTAATTTTCAATATTGCAGTTAAATGTTTATTTTGATATTGTCTCTTATTTTAGATCACAAAACATAGAATAGTATAGGTAGACACACAATGCTGGCGTACCTCAGCATATCTGGAGAGAAAGAATTGGTGATGTTTCGGGTCGAGACCCTTCTTCATATCTGCAGTCCTTTCCTACACAGAATGGTACAGCACAGAAACTCTGCCTGCATGTGATAGATATCCCTACATTCCCTGCATATCCATATGCCTATCTAAAAACTGCTTAAATGCCCCTATCGTATCTGCCTCAACCAGTGCATTCCAGGCACTATCTTTCGGCTTTAAACTTGCCACTCTCGCCTGAAAGCTATGCTCTCTAGTCTAACATTTCCAGCCCCGGAAAAAGATTCTGACTTTACTCTCTGACTGTGCCCCTCATAATCTTTTATTTCTATCTGGCCTCCCCTCAACCTCTGTTCCAGAAAAAAACAATCCAGGTTTGACCAACCTCTTATGGCTAATACCCTGGAATCCAGGCAGTGTTCTGGTAAACCTGCACCCTCTCCACATTCTACCTGCAGTGGGACAATCAGAGCAGTGCACAATACTCCAAAAATGGCCTGGCCTATAAAGTTGTGACATTACTTTCTTACTTGTATACTCAATGCCCTGAATGATGAAGGCAAGCATACCATCTGCCTTCTTTACTACTCTTATCTGCGTTGCCACTTTCAGGGAGATGTATATAATGGGAGCCCCAAATCTCTCTGTACATCAATGCTGTTCAGGGTTTTGCCATTAATTGTATACTTACATTTAATTCGACCTCAAAGTGCAACACCTCGCACAAGTTTGAATTAAACTCCATCTGCCATTTCTCTGATCATTTCTATAGCTGATCTATAATCCCTTTGTCTACATTGACATCTTTCTTGCAGTCTGCAACACCACCCATTTTGGTATCATCTGCAAACTTCAATTTTGAGGTAGTTTGTTTTTTAACTAGATGTTGCAATGGGGAAAAAATATATGGTTTCCTAAATTTTGGGAGTGTCAATCTATTACAGGTATTCACTGATGACAAGGGAGAAGAATATGTGAAACTCACCAAAGTGTACCAGTTTGCTAAGAATGTGCGAGCCTTGTTACACACTTACCACTATCAACAGGTTTTTCTGACTGAATTTCCCTCGACTTACCATAAGTACACTGGTGAGGTTCTACAACCTAAAGTGTATGGGTATGCAAGCATTGAGGATCTCCTTGTTGCTATACCACAGGTAAGGCGTGCCTCTTTCTGATTTTAAACTCTGAATTTGAAAGTATATTTGTATATTTTTTATTTCTTGTATTTAATCACTTACTATTTCCATTCACCTATGAGCAGTAGTTTGCTTTTTGCAATTTATTAGTTTCAGCGATTACTATGATTAAACATTATTACTTGTAGTAATATTGCAAATGTTACAATGTTATCCTTAAAAGATATATTTACGAAAAGTTTTTTAATTCAGTGCGCATTGTCCCGTCCCCCACTCATCGAAAATGCAAACCTTTTTTTCTGTTGGCTCGTGTAAGGGGAATTAAAGGATGAAATGTGCTTTTCAATTGAACATTTATAATTAGTCTTATAAGATTTCTCAATAGGAAATTTTCTGAAGACAAATTCAATAGAAGCCTTGAAGTGCAGTGAGCTTGACAGTAAATTGGTCCATGTCTCCAAGGATTAGTGGTTGATTTTAAGGAATTTATCATTGTCTATCGATCATTATGTCACTACAGTTGTAACTAGAATAATAAATTATTTGGTAGATTCCTTTTATGTGAGCAAAATGAGCGATTCAACGATGAACTGGGTAAACTACAGTGAAGTATAACACTGGCCAACTGAGTATAAGCATTGTAACGCAGAAATGTAAAGTCGGGGTAGGATGTTAGTGTTAACATAGTAATGCTTTACTCCAACCATCAAAAATTGTAAATACATGAACTTGTGGATTTTGAATCATACTGCTGACAGGTTTGATCAGATCTAGACAGAACTGCTTTTCCATCCTAGTTGAAAATATTTTGCTGTGGTGGGTTAGAATGAGTTTCCACAGGAAATGGATTCAAAATTGAAATTAAAAATCTTGTTTCTTGCTGCTTACATTTTTGGACATTTTTGAGATAATATTTGTCATAAGTTTTTGAAGGATTCTTTAAACATTTTGATCCATAAAATGATCAAACTAGAATAGAATGCTGCAAATATTTTGCAGCTCAGACAGTCGAATTTCAGTTGAGTATTCCCAGCATTTTCTGTTTTTCGGTCATGTTGAACAAATTACAGTTGCCAACTTAGCCCTTTGTGTTGCCTGAGATGGAGATGACATTGACAAATGATGAACACGTTTGATCAATGCATTGGATTGTATCAGCCATTTCTTTTAAAGAAAAGCTTTTCAGACAAACTATTCAAACTTTTCAACGTTTTCCATTTGAAACAGGTCATCTGGATAAAAGGTCATGGACAGAAAAGAATAGTGGTTTTAAAAAACGATATGAAAGGTAAAATATAACTTTTTTAGTACTGGTTCCACATCACTTTTGTTAATAATATAATAATATAATGAATCATATCATATCATATATATACAGCGCGGAATTGGGAATTAATGCTGTTTATTAACATAGTACAGGAACGGGCTCTTTAATCCACAATGTTTGTGCCGAACATGATGCCAAGCAGAACTAACCTCATCTGCCTGCAAGTGATCCATATCCCCCCATTCCTTGCAAATTCAAGTGCCTATCTAAAAGCTACTTACAAGCCACTATTGTATCTACCTTCACCACCACCCCGGCAATGTGTTCCAGGCCTCCCCCACCCTCCGTGTTTAAAAATAAAACTTGCCACACACATCTCCATAAATATGTTTACATTTTCCCCATCTCACATAGAACATAGAAAATAGGTATGGAGGAGGCCATTTGGCCCTTTGAGCCAGCACCGCCATTCATTGTGATCGTGACTGATTGTCCACAATCAGTAACCTGTCCCTGCCTTCTCCCCATATCCCTTGATTCCACTAGCCCCTAGAGCTCCATCTAACCCTCTTCTAAATTCATCCAGTGAATTGGCCTCCGCTGCCTTCTGTGGCAGAGAATTCCACAAATTCACATCTCTCTGGGTGAAAATGTTTCTTCTCACCTCAGTTTTAAATGGTCTCCCCTTTATTCTTAGACTGTGGGCCCTGGTTCTGGACTCCCCCAACATTGGGAACATTTTTCCTGCATCTGGTTTGTCCAGTCCTTTTATAATTATACGTCTCTCTATGATCCCGTCATCCTTCTAAACTCCAGTGAATACAAGCCCAGTCTTTCAGGCATGTGAAGTTTCCATGGATTTCCGCTTCTTTAAAATCTCTTTTCCGCGCTTTTTGCATGATTTCCGCGTTTTTGACTTTGCCAAAATCAAGTTTACCAACGGAGAAATCGGATTGAAAAGAAAATAAACGATGTATAGACTTGTAATGAACACTAGGTCTGCTAGAGGTCGCTAGGGATTCCATGAGAAATCCCCCATGCCCTAGAAGTCTCCCCAAAAATGTGGCACCTAGGCTGGGCAAGGCAGCCAATCTCGACCTCATCGGGACTTCCACGAACGATCGGTGGGTTGAATTTGCAACATGCTGCCGGGGCTCTGGAACTCCAGCCCAGCTGGGAGCCAGCACATCTATCCCCACAGCTGACCTCCTTGGCCAGCTGGATAAACCAGCAAAGCTCTGGAACCAAGAGTGCCAGAAAATCAGTGGTGGAACTGTAATGAGTAAATATTAAATTTAAGTGCAAGATTAAGTTAATTAATTAACTAAAATAATTAAGACGGGGTTAAAATATAAAACACAGCAGAAAAGCCAATTACCACCTTTTTGGGCTGATTATCAATTAATGTGCAAATTCACATAAATGTTATTAGTGTACGGTGACATATTCACATTATTTTGTAATGTCCATTTTTACTTTTAAATGCACTAAAAGAGGCTCGAGAGGGGTTGGTCTTTCCAATCTTTCCTCGTATGACAGTTCTGCCATCCCGGGGATTAACCTCGTGAACCTCCGCTGCACTGCCTCAATAGCAAGGATGTCCTTCCTCAAATTTGGAGACCAAAACTGCAAACAATACTCCAGATGTGGTCTCACCTTATGGTTACACCCTCTAGGTTGGACACTTCCACCCTGAAAAATAGGTTCTGACTTTATCTTATTTCTATCTCTCATAATTTTATGTACTATCAAGTCTTCCCTCAACCTCTGACATTCCAGAGAAAATAATCCATCTATGCAACCTCTCCCTATGGCTGAAAGCCTCTAATCCGGGCAGCATTGTGATAAACCACCCCTGCACCCTCTCCAAAGCTTCCACGTCTTTCCTGTAATGGGGTGACCAGAACTGCACACAATAGTCCAAATAGGGCCGAACAAAAGTCCTTTTGAGCTGCATCAGGACCTCCTGAATCTTCATATTCAATGCCCCTAGTAATGAAGGCAAGCATACCATATGCCTTCTTTACTACCCTATCTACTTGTGCTGCCACCTTTAGTGAGCTATATGAACATTGACTCCTAAGATCCCTCTGCACATCAATCCATTAACTGTATACTTCCATTCAACCTCCCAAGGTGCAACACCTCACACTTGCTCAGGTTAAACTCCGAATGATATTTTTCCGCTCATTTCTGTAGCTGCTCTCTATCCCGTGGTATCCTCGCTGCCTGCAACTCCTCCAATTTTGGTATCGTCTGCAAACTTACATTTACATCTACATTTACATTTACATCTACATTTGCTTCTAGATGATTTGTACATGTTGATAAATATACCAAATTATTTTATATTTTTCAAATTTGGAAATACGATTTGTGAAAATTCTGTGTATGCTCTACATCTGTAGACTAGACCAATTGGAGACGTTAAAAAGATTTTACGACAAGTTGTTTTTAATGACTGATTTTGAATTGAATTGCACTCTTTGTACCTGTTATAATGCTACATGTTTACCTTTCTAATGAGCTTTTAGGCTGGGTATTGTGATTTTGATAACCAGGAAACCTCCGGTATATTCCATTATTATACGGGCAACTTGGATTTCTGCATATTTGCAGTTTAAAGTGAAAATCCTGAAACTGCTATTTTTTAAAATTCTATCAGCTTCACTGTCTTCCAGCCTTGGCTGTTGCACTCAATTCAATTAATTGAAGAAAATAACTGCCTTTCTGGAAAATATACCGTAAATTGAGTTTTTGCATGAGGATACATTAAACTAATTAAATTCTGTTGTGCTAAACACTTTTTAAAAATTTTCAAATGTCTTTCATTTCATTTAAAAACTTGGTACTTCAATCATATATCCATTTTGATCTTTATTTTGCATTTCACAAATGTTTAAATGATTAGCTTTGAATTGTGATTTCTCTTTTGTTGTTCACTACGTGAATGGTTGCTCAGTACCTTTGATAATGTCATTGTTGCTGGGTGCCAGCAATTACTTCTGAACTGATGTCCAGCAGCAAACATGATCAAAAAAAGTAGAATAATAGTGTTTATGGAAAGCTTTACTCAAGGTCATTGCTGAGTCCACATCGATCACTCCGCCATTTCACTGCAAAACTGAGGCCAGTTTTTCCTCCTAAATTATCTGCATTGCCAATAATTTGTTCTTCGTTCCCAAAGTTCGAAACAATTCTACCAATTGTTCTCCTGCACTTATGTTTGAAGAACCTGAGCAGATACAAGAAAACCCAAAACGACCAGTAACCTTGGTTTTGGAGAACTCAAGTGAAAAGGAGACAGAGTTTGAAACGTCCGACTCCTGTAAGTAGTAGATTTTGTAAATCGATTATATTAAAACAATTGGTCGTCTTGGTTCTTGGTCCTCCACAATATTCCAAATGGAATTTAAATTGGAGTCTGCACTTGAATAGAATTTTTTGGCACCTTTCAAAGCCAATGTCATCCATTCAGAAGGATAGAGGTAGCAGGTGCATTGAAATATCACCTGATTTTTCGTTCCACTACCTGATTTGGAAAACTACTGCTTCCTTCATGGCATCAATTCAATATTCTGGAACTTGCTTACATTCTGAAAGCTATTTCGGATACTTTAGCAGATCCTGAGTTTTTGGAATAGAAGGACTGTTTGGGGATGGGTATTAAACTAATGTTTTAAAACATACGGTGATATTTTGTTTTGCAAACTGATGAAATATGATGTGGTAGTGTCATTTTACACAAGCTTTGGTGCAGTATTTGTTCCAAAAGTCATGTCATAAGGTCATAAGGAATAGAAGTAGAATTAGGCCATTCGGCCCATGAAGTCTACTCTGCCATTCAATTATGGCTCTCCCTCCAAACCCCATTCTCCTGCCTTCTCCCCATAACCTCTGATCCCTGGACCAATCAAGAATCTATCTCTGCCTCAAAAATATCCACTGACTTGGCCTCCACAGCCTTCTATGACAAAGAATTCCACAGATGACTAAAGAAATTTCTCCTCGTCTACTTCCTAAAAGAACGTTCTTTAATTCTGATGCTATGACCTCCAGTCCAAAACTCTCCCACTAGTGGAAACGTCCTCTCCACATTCACTCTATCCAAACCTTTCACTATTCTGTATGTTTCGATTAGGTTCCCCCCTCATTCTTCTAAACTCCAGTGAGTGTAGGCCAAATGCCGACAATGCTCATCATAGGTTAACCTACTCATTCCTGGGATCATTCTTGTAAACCTCCTCTGTACCCTCTCCAGAGCCAGCACATCCTTCCTCGGATATGGTGCCCAAAGTTGCTCACAATATTCCAAATGCGGCCTTACCAGCGCCATATAGAGCCCCAACATTACATCCCTGTTTTTATATACAAGTCCTCTTGAAATAAATGCTAGCATTGAGTTTGCTTTCTTTATCATCATCATCATCATATATATACAGCCGGAAACAGGCCTTTTCGGCCCTCCAAGTCCGTGCCGCCCAGCGATCCCCGTACATTAACACTATCCTACACCCACTAGGGACAATTTTTTTTAACATTTTACCCAGCCAATTAACCTACATACCTGTTTGTCCTGTACTACCGATTCGACTTGCAGATTAACTTTTTGGGAATGCTGCACCAGCACTCCCGAGTCCTTTTGCACCTCCGATTTCTGAATTCTCACCCCATTTAGAAAATAGGCTACATGTCAATATAGAATTTTTTAATGATAAAATAATGCATAGAATATTGTAGCGCAGCGGTAGAGTTGCTGCTTTACAGCGAATGCAGCGCCGGAGACTCAGGTTCGATCCTGACTACGGGTGCTGCACTGTAAGGAGTTTGTACGTTCTCCCCGTGACCTGCGTGGGTTTTCTCCGAGATCTTCGGTTTCCTCCCACACTCCAAAGACGTACAGGTATGTAGGTTAATTGGCTGGGTAAATGTAAAAAATTGTCCCTAGTGGGTGTAGGATAGTGTTAATGTACGGGGATCGCTGGGCGGCACGGACTTGGTGGGCCGAAAAGGCCTGTTTCCGGCTGTATATGATATGATATGATATGATATTGTACTGAGTGTTCAGTAATTTTGTACAATTTAGAAACTTGTATTGCCTTCATAGGTGTAAACCAGATTGAACAGGAGCTTCTCAGCCTTCGTAACCATTCTCCGATCGACTTGCTGTGTGGACCCGTGCCATCCTGCTTACCATCCCCTCAGCTCAGACCTGACCCAGTTATTCCTGAAAGCGCTGATCTGATTCAGTTTGAGGAACCTAATGTTGCAGGTTAAAAACTTTTTTTATTGTTTAACATGTAACGCTGTGGATCCCACGATATGGCGGGTTGGGAAACTTCTTCCATTGACAGAATTCCAAACCCATCTGTTATTAAAGTCTGTCCTTGCAACTATTTTCCCACTTCCTTTACAGCCGTGGTGCACATAACTAGCGCTTTGGTGCATCTGCACCCAAAACGTTTGCCATCCCCACCCGGTCCACTCTTATTTAGACACAAGAAATTGAGATGTTGGAATCTTGAGCAGAAAATCAAAATGCTGGAGGAACTCAGCAGGTTAGGGAGCATCTGAGAGGAAATGGACAGATGATGTTTCAGGCCAGGATCAGTCAGGTGTACTTTCATCATGTCTGCAAGCTGACCAGCCTGTATGCTTCTAAATTTCCAGAAATCCCCCCGTTGTACAGGTACCTCAAGCAAATAAATACAAGTTGCTGTTTAAAAAGATTTTTTTTAAAGTAGTAATGTCCATCTAATTGTTGTATAAGTTATGTCATAGAAGTGGAATTAGGCCATTCAGCCCATCAAGTCTGCTCTGCCATTCAGTCATGGCTGATCTATCTTTCCCTCTCAACCCCATTCTCCTGCTTTCTCCCCGTAACCTTTGATTCCTTTACTAATCAAGAATCTGTCAAGCTCTGCTTTAAAAATACCCAATGACTTGGCCTCCACCACCGTATGGCAATGAATTCCATGGATTCGTCACCCTCTGGCTAAAGAAATCCTTCATCTCCTTTCTAAAGGTTACTAATCAAGTATGAAATTGTTAAAACCACTGTAATTGTGAAGGATAGAGAGGGGGAAATAGTTTTATTATGTAATAATTTGTAATGCTGTACAATTTTCTAAACAGACATGTTGATCTTGACAGAGGAGGAGAAAACTATCCTTCCTGCAGCTATGACTGAAGAGGTATTTACCAGTGGCAGCGTTAACAACCAGATGGAAGAGACTGTTCCCAGTGGGGTATCTCAAGATGTGCGTGAATCCAGGTCACCACATGTGCAAGTGACTAACAGCCCTGTTAAGAAGCCCCGGAATAAAGTGAAGTTGGCAGCAAACTTCTCAATGGCATCTCCCAGTAATATTTAGATGAGTTTAAGAGAAGCCTTGTACCTGCAGTTTTATTACTCAAAGCATAAAAATGGATTCTGAAGTGCTAAATCCAAAGAATTGGACACCCTTTTTATCTCTGCTAATTTCTGTACTTAACCTATTTAAAAAGAACCACAAAACCTGTAGAAAACAAACGTAATTTGTATTTGGAGCTTGACCCAAACAATTTGTTCAATTTACAGCAGTCCATATACTTTCTTGGCTTCAACTTAAGATTCCAAGATTTGTGTATAGTTTGTTATAATTTAGTTATTTGTCATGTTCGACCAATTGTTTTTGAAGGTCAAAGAAAGCTATATTTTTCTTGCACTAAAATGCCCATTCACGTACTATCTCCAACTTCTGTGGAAAAATTGACAGCTCAATCTTGTTAAGGTTCTTTGATCCAATACCTGCAGAGCAACAGTAGGTCTTGTATAATTTAACAGTACAAGTGTATGTGAAATGATTAGAATGTCACTTGAATGGCTTGTGATTGCAAATGAGCTTCCAGCTTTGTTTGTGTGTGTGTAGAAAGAATAGAATGCTGCTCACTGATGCGTGTTGGTGTCCTGTCGAAAGAATGAATCTAAAAATCTCCCAGTACTACAAATTGTGCTGGCGTGTCCCATAAGAGTTTGGTTTGAGTATTTTACTGCAAGTTGGTTTAATCAGTTATCTCAAAGCCTGACCTTGTGAATTACATCAACAGCCTGAAGTCACCATTGCTTTAGCAGTTTGCTACTCTTCTGGTGTGTTTCTAGTCTGATGCCAGTGGCACTGGTTCAGAAGTGAATTTAATGTGAAATATGCATTCGTTGCATAAATCACAGGTCATAGGTCGGGTATGGACAACTGTTTAAAAGTTATCATTTCCACTTGACAGTTAAATGCAATTGAATCTCCCCTGAAAGTGGAAATGTCAAGGTTTTGTTGTTAAACCTTTTTTTAAAGCCATGTTTCATTGGGGGAGCTTTGTTTAAAGTCGCTGAAGGTTGTCTTTTTATTGTGGAGTACTTTTATTCCATTGTTTTGTCAGTAGTTGCTGTTGGGAAGTTTTATGTCAGTGTGAGGACATTAGACAAGTTTGGAAGGATTGAGACTGTGGCAGTGGGTTCATTAGGCCTTCTGCATAAAAACCTGGCTTTTACAATGGATTGTATTTGCCAGAACACATGTTTCAAGTTAACCTGTTTTTTTAAATATAAGAGGTTCTCCACTGGTGTCAAATAGTTTTGTTGTAAAAGGTGTATTTACTGAAATGAACTCTTTCAATGGGCATGTATCAGTGACTGCAGGTTTATAACATGCATAAACACTGAAATATTAACTTCAGAAATATTGCAAAATAGAAAAGCTGGAATGAATTTAACACTTTTGTAGAGATCTGTTCCATGTTAAATTTGGAATTCAAATGCTGAAGGTAAATTTGGACAATGTTTATGCGTCAGTAAATATGTAGATTTTTAAAGAAAAGTCTTGCTGAAAGCAGCAGTTTAGATATTACTAGGGAGGCTGCTTTGCAGGAACTATTGCTGAATACCTTTTCACAGTCTCTGGAATATAATCAAAAAGGAACAGAAATATCTTTACAAGCCACTCAAGTGACATTATGCTAGGCTTCTGGTTTGTGATATCTACACTCCAGTGTCCATGGTTCTTGTTCTGACATGGTTTATTTATGCAGTTTTGCATAAATTTGTCTTGATATTCACTAGATTGATTTTGAGTAATAAACTTTGTACCACTTATGTGAACTGGTAGAAACAGATTGATTTGACGTCTTCAAACATTATTATGTTGGCTAAGTATTGGATATTTCTGAAAATATGAGAAAGGCTTCTGCTTTGTTTCATTTCTATGAATGTCCAACAAAATTAAAACCAGTTTAAAAAAAAAGTTATCATGCTGGATGCTTTTGTTTTGGACCAAATTTATTTTGCCATAAATAAAAAAATTACAGCAAGCATATTTTTGTGTTTGGATTGTCCTATATTTTGATTGAAAGATACTGCATGGAAATAGCCTACAGTCATGCCAGCCATCAATCACTCGTTCATGCTAGTTCTATTATCTCAATTTCACATCCACCCCCTACATACCTGGGACAATTCTAGTGTCAATGAACCTACAAGCTCACACACTTTGGTATGTGGGTGGAAACCAGAGCTTGTGATCATGAAGTGTTACAGCACGGAAATAGGTCCTTCAGCCCAACTTGCTCATGGCAACGCACATACTGATCTTGGGAAGAACTGCAAACTCCACACTGATAGCACCCAAGGATAATCAGGGTCTCTGGTGTTGTGAAGCAGCAGCTCTCTCTACCAGCTGCTCCACTGTGCTGCACAGTTGGTGTAACGTCTTCACATTATATATGAGTTGGATTTGGGGGAGTCAGGGTATGTCATATATAATTGTCTGAAATTTCTAGGAACTACCTATGAGGATATCTGGAGTTCTCTATAGACTTCTACTTTTAATAATACTTCATGCATTCTGCTTTTTTAGCTTTAATAAAAACAAACAAATTGTTTGTTTCTGTGGGCGTTGTAAGAATTTGAAAAAATTATGAGCAAATCCAAGTGAAAATAATAAATTTTGGAAACCAACAATAGTTGGGCAACATCTGTGGAAAGGGACATGGTGATAAAATTTAAGATTAAAAAACTCATTGTCAAAAGTTATTTTAGAAAGAGGATGTCTTGTATCTTTATGGCACTTATCAGAGTTCCAAGTCACTTGTGTGTTATTTGTTAGTTTTTTAATTTTTAAACTGGGTTGATATTGGGAATATTGATATTGGAAATTTGTCAGTGTAATATTGTGTCCAGGTCTGCACTGAATTAATTTGTTTCTCTGAATCGTGCAAATAAAATGAAAACCTGTTCTTTTCAACCTAGATAGGTTAGAAATGTCTGAAGAAGGGTCTCGACCCAAAACGTCACCCATTCCTTCTCTCCCGAGATGCTGCCTGACCTGCTGAGTTACTCCAGCATTTTGTGAATAAATCGATTTGTACCAGCATCTGCAGTTATTTTCTTATATATATATATATATATATATATACACCTATATATATATATATATATATATATATAGGTTAGAAATGTTTACCTTAGGGGGAAAAAATTGAATGGCAGAGAAATGTAGAAAGTCTACAGCAAATCAGATCATTCATTTTCAATAGTAATGCAAACAATCTTCAATCTTGTTCTAAACATAGAAAATAGGTGCAGGAGGAGGTCATTTGGCCCTTCGAGCCAGCACCGCCAAACAATGGGACACTGCTACCATGAGTGCAACACAGTTGGTGCAAAGTAAATAGTTTCACCTTGCCATCTTTTGCAAATCTTGAGGAGCAGGGGAGTTGGAAGCAGAGTGGAAGAACAGCAAAGGGAAAGACTGATGGGAAGGTAGAGTTTAGGACCAGTAATGCTCAAAGGAAGGACGGACAGGGAGAGGTTAAGTAATACAGTGAAGCTAAAGTGCGCTTATTTGAATGCAAGGAGTGGCATGGGTAAAGCCAGTGAACTTAAAGCCTGGATCGGTATTTGGGATTATGATGGTGTGGCAAAGTCTTTCTTGCGAGAGGGACATGACTGGCAGCTCAATGTTCCAGGGTATTGATGCTTCAGATGTGAAGGGGAGGGGGGGTGGTAAATGAGATGGAGGAGTTGCTCTTCTAATTGGGAAGAATGTCATGGTGCCACTCGGGACAGACTGGAGGTGATAAGGGCAGAGCTCAAAAATAAGAAAAGTTCAGTCATTCCAATTAATTTTACATTACCATCTTTCATTCCAATGGAATTGTCCCACAGGCCCCCAACATTCAGTGAGAGATAGAGGAACAGCTATATAGACAGATGACTGAAAATTCATCTGCTTTACCCACAATATCTGGAGTATTGTGTGCAGTTTGGGCCTCCTAATTTGAGGAAGGGCATCCTTGCTATTGAGGCAGTGCTATTGAGGTAGGTTCACCAGGTTAATCCCCAGAATGGCGGGACTGTCATATGAGGAAAGACTGGGCTTATTGTATTCACTGGAATTTAGAAGAATGAGAGAGAATCATAGAAATTTATAAAAGGACTGGACAAGCTAGATGCTGGAAAAATGTTCCCAATGTTGGGGGAGTCCAGAACCAGGGGCCCCAGTCTAAGAATAAAGGGGAGGCCATTTAAAACTGAGATGAGAAAAACCTTTTTCACCCAGAGGGTTGTGAATTAGTGGAATTCTCTGCCTCAGAAGGCAGTAAAGGCCAATTCACTGGATGAATTTAAAAGAGCGTTAGAGCTCATGGGGCTAGCAGAATCAAGGGATCATCACAATGAATGGTGGTGCTGGCTCAAAGGGCCAAATGGCCTCCTCCTGCACCTATTTTCTGTAATACTCCCTGCATTGCAAATCAACAGGGTTGTCATTGTGGGTGCCTAATGTCCCCGATACCAATTGGGACCTGCTTCGTGCAAAAGCCTTAGTAGAATTTGTTGGGTATATCCAAGATGGTTACCTAACAAAAGGTGTGCAAAGTCCAAATGAAGAAGAGAACGTACTGGACCTTATATTGGGAAGCTAGTGTGGCCAGGTGAGTGGTGCTCTTTAGTGGAAGAGTATTTTGGGGATAGTGTTCACGATGACGCAGGTTTTAAGGTTTTTATTAGTGCTAAATCGGCGTGAGAGGAAGGTGCTAAATTATTGGGCATTGAGAGCAGATGTTATTGGGTAAGTTGGCACCTAAGGCAAAGTCATTTATAGGCCAGTTGATAAAAGTTCAGTTCCAAAGGCCTGTTCCAGTAAGGAGGGATGAGGATATCATGGTGCAGAAACCTTGGATGACTAAGGTCAATTTGATCAAAAAGAAAATGGTGTGTAAGATTTAACAAGATTAAATCATTCAGGCTGAATATCTGACCGCTGGAGTTTTGCAGTGATCTGTGATGAACATAAATGTGGACACAAGGAACAGCAGATGCTGGAACCCAAAGTAAAACACAAAGTGCTGGAGTTACTCAATGGGTCGGGCAGCATCTCTGGAGGACACTAACAGGATACTTCTCACTGACCAGAAATGTCCATGTCCTCGAGATGCTACTTTACCCGCTGATATTGGGCAGCACTCATGACATAAATGTAGCTGGGTTGTTTAGTACGTTTGTAGACAATTCCAAGATTGCTGGCGTTGTGGATAGTGAGGCTGCAGGATATAGATCAGTTACTAAAATGGGGAGAGAAATGGCAGAGCTATAATTTGAACACGTGTCAGGAGGTCGAATGCAAGAGGAAAGTACACGGGTAATGGCATGACCCTTAACAGCAATGATGTACAGAGTGATCTTATAGACAATAGGTGCAGGAGTAGGCCATTCGGCCCTTCGAGCCAGCACCGCCATTCAATGTGATCATGGCTGATCATTCTCAATCAGTACCCCGTTCCTGCCTTCTCCCCATACCCCCTGACTCCGCTATCCTTAAGAGCTCTATCTAGCTCTCTCTTGAATGCTCATATCCCAGATAATATCTTGGGATATGAGCACAGATTACAGAAGAAATCAATGTCCTATCTACATTATTCAACATTCTAGATATCCTATCATTGTCCTATCCATCTCTCCCCACCCTTTAGACTTCAGAATTTAGAGATGTAGTGCAGAAACTGGCTCTTTGGCCCACCGAGTGTGTACTGACCAGCAATTATCCTGTACTCCAGTATGAACAAGGGACCCCACCCAAAATGGCACCTATTTCCTCCAGAGATGCTGTCTGACCTGCTGAGTCACTCCAGCTTTTTGTTTCTATTCTGTACACCAGCACTATCCTACACACACAAGGGACGATTTTCAATTTTACCGCAGCCAATTAACCTACAAACCTGCACGTCTTTGGAGTGTAGGTGGAAGCCGGAGCACCCCAAGAAAATCCATGCGGTCGGTCAGTCACAGGGAGTCTGTACTGTTCTGTACAGACAGAACCCGCAGTTAGGATCAGATTCTGGTCTTGGGTGCTGTAAGGCAGCAATTCTACTGCTGTGCCACCCTCTGTTGATTACACTGCAATTTAAAACTAATTTGTTTTCGCTTTCCCAGTTCTGACAAAGAGTCTTTGACCAAAAACATGAACAAATATAGATGCTGCCTGACTGCTCAATGCATCCAACATTTTCTATTTTTATTTCAGATTTTCAACGTATACGGTTTTTTTCCACACAACCAACATGAGCACTGCATTTCCCCCTACATAATAAAGAAACGGCTCATTGCCAAGCTAATAACTTTATTATGTTCAAGATCTAAACACACAACTGTTTAATCACATTTCAATAATTGTACATTTCATTAAAATAGACCTAAATGGGTAAAAGATTCAACATTAAATAATGACAAATATTAGAGAATTTGACAGCATTTCAATACAAAGACTACAATTAGTCAGGAGAGAGACAAAAGTTTACTTTCCTCTGTTCAGGTGAGTGCAAATATGCTTTAAAGTTAGTTTTAGCACTGCCTGGTTCTGTCTCTTTTCATTAGCCCACCATATGCGTTCCTGCCTTCTACAGTTGAACAAAGGGGACTCTGAAGGCATGAGAGAGTAGCTGGCCAAGGTCGACTGGAAAAGGATCCTAGCAGGAATGACGGTGGAACAGCAATGGCAGGAATTTCTGGGCATAATCCAGAAGATGCAGGATCATTTCATTCCAAAGAGGAAGAAAGATTTTAATGGGAGTAAGAGGCAACCGTGGCTGACAAGGGAAGTTAGGGATGGAATAAAACTAAAAGAAAAGATGTATGACATAGCAAAGAGTAGCGGGAAGCCAGAGGATTGGGGAACTTTCAAAGGACACAGAAGGTAACAAAAAGGGCAATACAGGCTGAAAAGATGAAGTATGAGGGGAAGCTGGCCAAGAATATAAAGGATAGTAAAAGCTGCAGGTATGTTAAGAGAAAAAAGATTAGTGTAGACAAATGTGGGTCCCTTGAAGGCAAACACGGGTGAAATTATTATGGGTAACAAGGAAATGGCAGAAGAGTTGAGCAGGTACTTTGGATGTGTTTTCACTAAGGAAGACACAAACAATCTCCCAGATGTACTAGTGGACAGAGGATCTAGGGAGACAGAGGAACTGAAAGAAATTTGCATTAAACGAGAAATAGTATTGGGTGGACTGAAGGCTGATAAATCCCCAGGGCCTGATGGTCTGCATCCCAGGGTACTCAAGGAGGTGGCTCTATAAATCGTGGACGCATTGGTGATCATTTTCCAATGTTCAATAGATTCAGGATCAGTTCCTGTGGATTGGAGGGTAGCTAATGTTATCCCACTTTTCAAGAAAGGAGCGAGAGAGAAAACGGAATTATAGATCAGTTAGCCTGACATCGGTGGTGGGGAAGATGCTGGAGTCAATTATTAAAGAAGTAATAACGGCACATTTGGATAGCAATAAAAGGATTTGTCTTAGTCAGCATAGATTAATGAAGGAGAAATTCTGCTTGATTATCTTCTGAATTTTTTGAGGATGTTCCCACACAGAAGATTAGTGGGCAAAATTAGAGCACAGGGTATTTGGGGTAGGGTATTGACATGGATAGAGAATTGGTTGGCAGACAGGAAACAAAGAGTAGGAATAAACGGGTCCCTGTCAGAATGGCAGGAAGTGACGAGTGGCGTGCTGCAAGGCTCGGTGTTGGGACCGCAACTATTTACAATATTAATGATTTAGATGATGGAATTAAAAGTAACACTAGCAAATTTGCAGATGGCACAAAGCTGGGTGGCAGTGTGAACTGCGAAGAGGATGCTAGGAGGTTGCAGGGTGACATGGACAGGTTGAGTGAGTGGGCAGATGCAGTATAATGTAGTTAAATGTCAGGTTATCCACTTTGGCGGCAAGAACAAGGAGGCAGATTATTATATCTCAATGGTGTCAGATTAGGTAAATCGGAAGTGCAACGAAACCTGGGTGTCCTTGTACACCAGTCACTAAGTAAACATGCAGGTGTAGCAATCAGTGAAAGCTAATGGCATGTTGGCCTTCATGACAAGAGGATTTGAGTACAGGAGTAAAGAGGTCCTTCTGTCGTTGTACATGGCCCTGGTGAGACCACATCTGGAGTATTGTGTGCAATTTTGGTCTCCTAATTTGAGGAAGGACATCCTTGCTGTTGAGGCAGTGCAGCGTAGGTTCACAAGGTTAATCCATGGGATGGCAGGACTGTCATATGAGGAAAGATTGGAAAGACTGGGCTTGTATTCACTGGAATTTAGGATGAGAGGGGATCTTATAGAAATGTATAAAATTATAAAAGGACTGGACAAGCTAGATGCAGGAAATTTTTTCCCAATGTTGGGGGAGTCCAGAACCAGGGGCCACAATCTAAGAATAAAGGGGAGGCCATTTAAAACTGAGATGAGAAAAAAACATTTTCACCCAGAAAGTTATGAATTTGTGGAATTCTCTGCCACAGAGGGCAGTGGAGGCCAATTCACTGGATGAATTTAAAAGAGTTAGATAGAGCTTTTGGGGCTAGTGGAATCAAGGGATATAGGGAGAAGGCAGGCGCGGGTTCCTGATTGTGGATGATCAGCCATGATCACAATGAATGGTGGTGCTGGCTCGATGGCCAAATGGCCTCCTCCTGCACCCATTTTCTATGTTTCCTATGTTTAAAGTGGGTGCCATACTTGAGCCCCTGAAAGTAACCAGTTGCTTTTGTGCTGAGCATAGAAAGTGATGCACAAAGGAAGAAAACAAACTTTTATTCAAACATAACCAAGAAGAATATAAATAAGAAATATAATTGTTCTTCGATCTAATTACGTACTTCAAAGAACATGGGGTAGAAATTCAACTTTAACAGTGATCAACCCCACCCATCTTTTGTCCCTCCCAAAGATGAACATATTTTCCCCAAACCTCAAATCTTGAATTTGTAGATCTTTTTATTTCAGAACTTAACTTGCAAAGTTCTAACAATGCTGCTGCTCTACGTTTAATTAATGACAAATCGCAATTTACCTTTATAGTACATTAACAATCCCCTAGTTATCAATAAGGGAACACTTGATTGTAACACAATAAGGACACATTTTAAAATATGATACATCACAATCTCTACTTGGTATCCACAGAACAGAATTAGTCTCCAACCCTGTAAAGTAAGTCGCTGAGTTTAAATTTGAAAAGTTTGTTACCTGACTTTCAGTAGCTGAATGTGCCCTTTCACTGCAAGTGTATTTGTTTGGAGTCCCCGGCTGAAATGCCTGGCAGAATCTAGAGAATCATATGAAATAAGCCTCGAAGATTTGTTCCATGAAAGCCCTGTGAAATCCTATCAGTGTAAGTAGGACGTTTCAGAAGTGGTGCGCATTGTGTCGTGTTTTTACCTCCGGAACAATTTCATAAACTACTTTGTTATCACACATGCCAGGTATAAAAAGGTTCTTATTCTACCACTGGAAACAAGATGCGTTTTCCTTTTCAGCATGCAGAGTTCGTGATCCATGCATGAAGGGTCACTTCAATGCAGTGTTGTACCGCAGTATGGTATGGTCAGCTGTTCCTCATCCAGCTTGGGTGCCAATCTCTTTCACAAACACTGAGAGACGAGATTCAGACATAATTAGTGGGGGACTACATAATATTGCATTGCGTAGTTCCACAGCAATCTTTTATTAAGGCCATTCCAGCTTTGGCCACTGATGGTTTGTTTGGAGGAGGTTCATTAACTGCCGATAACTCTTTTGGTGTCTCTGCAGTATTAAAATAATGAAAATAGTAGGATTTTATTTCAAGTACATAATCGGTTAACATGTACAACAATAAAGCGAGCAAACTAAGTTCGCTAAGGTGAGTAAAGTTAATAACTGTAGATGGCATAAACATTGACAGAGTTCTAGGTAGTGAGAAAGGTAATCAAAGGATACAGCTGGATATTGATCGCATCTGCCAGCACACTTGCCTGTTTGAAAGTACATTCTCATGTTGAACAATTTTTCCTTCACTCACTTTCTCCAGATTAAAGGTCCATTTAAATTGCATGGGCTTGGGCTCTGCCTGTCTCTTTCACATGGACCAGTCTTCGTTTCACGTCCCCTCAACTCTTTCTGACATATTGACAGCTTCCACTACTTATATCGAACTCAAACATTTCATTATTTTTGATGCCAGTTACCACCCTGCTTTCACTTTCTCACTGTACACACCTACCTGGCTCTTCCCTGAGCAAAACTCAAACTGCTGGAGTAAGTTCGTGGGTCAGGCACCATTCAGGAGGACATGGACACGTGACGTTTCGGATCTCGACCTTCTTCTGACCTGAAATGTCAACTAACCGTATCCTCCGTACATTCTGCCTGGCCCACTGAGTTACTCCAGTACTTGTGTTTTGCACAAGATTCCAGCATCTCCAGTTCCTTGTGTTTTTCCATTTTCCCCTAGATTTCACTGACTTCATCTCAGGGATGACTTGACTTGCAGCCAATTGCAAGCCGACAGACTCCTCAAAGCTATCTCAACTATATTTCCCCCGACCCTGCTCCCTGCAAGGACTCTGTTCCATTCTCCCAGGTCTTCTATCTCCATTTTATCAGTTTTGATAACAAGACTTTCCACACTCGTTTCTCTGAGATTTCTTCCATTTCCCTTATCCTCTACCATAATTAACAAGGGCCCTTGACAGTATTTCTTGCTCTCACCCCTCTTCTGGCCGGAGCAAGAATAATGTTCCTCTTGGCCTCGCTTGGGACAATTTCCGATCTTATTCTCCCAGTGACTATATGTCCATGGTCTTCTGTGCTACTGCAATGAAGTTCACTGTAAATTTGATATTGACTTCTGAAGGTGGCAAATTGACAGTTGTTGCAGCCTTCAGAAATCAATATTTGCTCTCAGTGTTTCTACTAGAACTGCCCAGTTGGGTTACAAGGTTATCCATCTGTGATGTTAACTCAGCATTTCCCTCTCCACAGACACTGTCCCACCTCTTGGGCTCCTCTAGCATTCTCCTTCTGGTTTCCGGTTCAGCAACAGCTCTGACCTGCCTTTCACAGTGTTATCTTATCCCTCTGCTTGTTATTCTTCCCTGCAGTTCTTCTCGTTAATCTCTTAACCAGCCAGATCCATAAATATTGGGATCCCCTGAGCAATCCTGGCTTGACACTGCCAGAGATATTCCCTTTGCCCTGGCTTTCCTCCCAGAAATGCAGCTGCCAGGCACTGTAATATATTTACATAAAAATATAGGCCAGCCTGGGGCAATGTGCAGTGAAACCAGGGTGTGTAACTCAACCATGCAGAGGTTGCTCGTGAACAGAGTTCCCACCCAGCAGAGGTTGCCTGCATCCCCACAACATTGCAAATCCATCCCACATTCTCCTAGAGTAAATGACCTCTGCAACTCAACACAATGGCAGACTGACTTTGATCTATCCTTTGTCTTCCTGAACCATCCCCCACCTTCTCTGCGACAAAAAACTACCCTTCCCAGTTGTGAAGCAGGGTCTTCAGCCTCTGGAATTAACTCTGTTCCTCGCACCATAGATGCTGCCTGACCTGTTTGAGTGTTTCCAACACTACAGGTGCTCCTCAACTTACGATGGGGTCACTTTCTGAGAAACCCATCGGGAATCGAAAACATCGTAAGTCGAAATGTATTGAATTACACGCGATCACGTGGCCATGAAGCCAGCCGCGGCTCGCTGCCGTTTGCACCATCGCAAAGTCGAAATATTGTAAGTTGAAGCATCGTAAGTCGGGGAGAACCTGTATCTGTTTTTGTAGCAAGCCGCATGGTTCAGGCAGTTTGGACAACGCAAAGATTGCCAGGCCCCACTGGTGAGGCCAAGATCCCTTAGGCACATGATGAACTGAGGAGGGGCGAGGGAACAGGGCTTAGATGTCAGAAGAGCTTGGAATGAAAATCAAAGTGACAATCAAAGTGAAAGCTGTTTTCAAGGTTGACTTGTTTTAATCTTGACTTACCCAGAGGTGCTTTAGTTACATGTTTTAGTGGTCTTAACTTACCCAGAGGTGCTTTACCCAGAGGTGCTTGACTTACCCAGAGGTGCTTTAGTTACATGTTTTAGTGGTCTTAACTTTGACTGGAGAAACTCTTCCATTTCCTTGTCTTCTTCCCTTTCTCTGTGAGAATAAATGTCCACAAAATAGAATTAGAAACATTTTCCAGTCTGAAATATCACACGTGGGTCTTCCTTGATTTATGGATGTTTAAATGATTAAACTTTGTCATTTTGCCATTGCACCTTCAGGGCACACACCTTTTGATTTGCATCTCAGATGGCCGTGCAAGAAAAGGAACTGAGGGAAATGAGTAACAATGCATTGGACCGTAACATAATTACAAAAGAGGAGATGCCAGCAGTCTTAAAGAATATTAAGGTGGATAAGTCCTCAGGTTTCGACCCTTGGACTTTGTGGGAAACTAGGGTAAGGTACAAGAACAAGCCAGGGATCACAGGTAGATGAGCCTGACATAAGTGGTGGGTAACATTGGAGGGGAATTTTAGGGACAGGATCTACCAGCATTTGGACGGGCAAGGACTGATTACGGATAGTCAGCACGGCTTTGTGAATGAGAAGTTGTGTCTCTCAAATTTGATAGTTTTTTGACGAGATTTCCAAGAGGACCAACATGGGATGTTGTTTGTATGGAGTTTAGCAAAGAAAGCCTTAACCTTGGCCCCATGAGAGACTAATCTGGAAGGTTATGTATTGATATAAATCACCCATTTTAACACAGATTAACATGAACAAGCCAGCATCCAGTGTCATGTATGTTTTAATATTCGACAAAAAGGTGCGCGCGCTGTTTGTACTACACCAACCACCCTAAACATTCATTCCCTTCACCACTGGCACTGCAGGCTCCTCCAGCAGTATTTCCCCAGTCTCCACGAATGAGATGAACAAAGGCCCCTGTCACAACCACCATATATATGTTCACCAATCCTTCATTGCCTCTGGGACCAAGTCCTGGAACTCCCTCTCCCACAACACTGAGGGACCATCTTCACCAAAAGAACTGCAGTGGTTCACAAGGTTCCCACCACAGGGTTAATTATGCATTGATAATAGACTCTGGCATTGTTCAGATCCCATTTATTTTAATTGACTACTGCTAGTACTACAAATAAATTGGGCAAAAATTAATGAATAAGACTATGAAATTAAAGTTAATCACAAATCTAGTATTAAAGGAAGCGCAGAAGGGTCTCGACCTGAAACATCACCTATTCCGTTTCTCCAGTGACGCTGTCTGACCTGCTGAGTTACTCCAGCTTTTTGTGTCTATCTTTAGAATTAAAGGAGTATCATTATAAGCAGTGTTGTCAAGGAGACCAGAACCCTGCTCCTTTTTTTCTACAAGTGGAGAATGAAATAGGTAGGAAAAAACGTAAATGAAATGAATGACTATCAGATTCAATGTTTTACCGTAATCTCTCCACTTCTGCATCTTCAACCAGGAAGTCCCTTTTCTCCACCAAATTCTGGATTTTCTGGATCAGTATATCCTCCCTCTGCTTGTCCTCTTTGCATTTATCCTTTTCTGTGAATAATATCGAAAGCAAGGTACTGTTAAGTAAAAACCAATCAATTTCACTCCGACTACACTCACGTTTGCTTGGCAGAACTTGTCCTCACCATCAACAACTTCTCCTTTGACTTCTCTCCGAGTTCAAGGTGTAGTGGACACTCGCGTGGGCCCCAGCTGTGCCTGCCATTTTATCCGTTACGTGGAACAGTCCTTATTTCAGGCATACACCGGCCCTATCCCCAAACCCTTTCTCCACTACATTGACAACTGCCTCCTACACCCATGCAGATCGTAGACTTCATTAACTTCATCACTAACTTCCACCCTGTCCTCAAATTCACCTGGACTATCTCCGACACCTCTCTCCCCTTTCTTGATCGCTATGTCTCCATCACGGGGGACAGACTATCGACTAATGTGTACTATAAACCTACCAGCTCCCACAGTTTTCTGGACTGCACTCCCTCCTACCCTGCCTCTTCCAAAGACATTATTCCCTACTCACTATTCCTCCATCTTCACCACATTGGCTTCCAGGTTGAGACTTTCCTTTCTAGGACATCCGAGATGTCCTCTTTCTTTGGTAAACGTGGGTTTCCCCTTCTGTCATAGATGGATCCCTCACAGGTGTCTCCTCTTCCACTCGTAGTTCTGCCCTCGCTCCCCCTACTCCCAGACGGAACAGGGATGAGAGTTCCCCTGGTCCTCACCTTTCACCCCCACCAGCCTCCGCATCCAACACATCATTCTCCAACATTTCCATCACCTCCAACACAATTCCACCTCCAGTCACATCTTCCCATCCCCACCCCTTTCTGCCTTCCACAAAGACTGCTCGCCCCTTCCCACCCAAACCACCCGCTTCCCAGGTACTTTCCCCTGCAACCGCAGGAGATGGAACAACTTCCTATACTTCCTCCCTCACCTCCATCCAGGGACCCCAGCAGTCCTTCCAGGTGAGACAGAGGTTCACGTGCACCTCCTCTAACCTCATCTACTGCATCGGGTGTTCGATATGTGGGCTCCTGTTCATCGGCGAGACCAAGCGTAGAATCGATGACTGTTTCGCTGAAGCTTTATACTTGGTCCTCCAAGCCTACTGGATCTCCCATTTTCTAACTATTTGAACTCCCTTTCCCATTGGGTCCTTTTCAGAATGGCAGGCACTGGCGAGTGGAGTGCCGCGAGGCTCGGTGCTGGGTAGTGAGTGGAGTACCGCTAGGCTCGGTGCTGGGTGGTGAGTGGAGTGCCGCGAGGCTCAGTGCAGGGTGGTGAGTGGAGTACCGCAAGGCTCGGTGCTGGGTGATGAGTGGAGTACCGCGAGGCTCGGTGCTGGGTGGTGAGTGGAGTGCCGCAAGGCTCGGTGCTGGGTGGTGAGTGGAGTGCCGCAAGGCTCGGTGTTGGGTAGTGAGTGGAGTACCGCTAGGCTCGGTGCTGGGTAGTGAGTGGAGTGCCGCGAGGCTCGGTGTTGGGTAGTGAGTGGAGTGCCGCGAGGCTCGGTGTTGGGGCCGCAACTATTTACAATATATATAAATTATTTGGATGATGGAATTAGAAGTAACACTAGCAAGTTTGCAAATGACATAAAGCTGGGTGTTAGTGTGAACTGCAAAGAGAATGTTAGGAGGTTGCAGGGTGACCTGGACAGGTTGAGTGAGTGGGCAGATGCGTGGCAGATGGTGATAATGTAGATAAATGTGAGATTATCCACTTTGGCGGCAAAAACAAGGAGGCAGATTATTATCTCAATGGTGTCAGGTAAGGTAAAGGGGAAGTGCAACAAGACCTGGGTGTCCTTGTACACCAGTCACTGAAAGTAAGCATGCAGGTACAGCAGGCAGTGAAAAAAGCTAATAGCATGTTGGCCTTCATAACAAGAGGATTTGAGTTTCGGAGTAAAGAGGTCCTTCTGCAGTTGTACAGGGCCCTGGTGAGACCATAACTGGAGTATTGTGTGCAGTTTTGGTCTCCAAATTTGAGGAAGGTCATCCTTGCTACTGAGGCAGTGCAGTGTAGGTTAACGAGGTTAATCCCCGGGATGGCGGGATTGTCATAGGAGGAAACATTGGAAATGCTGGGCTTGTATTCACTGGAGTTTAGAAGGATGAGAGGGGATCCTATAGAAAAGTATAAAATTATAAAAGGACTGGACAAGCTTGATGCAGGAAAAATGTTCCCTATGTTGGGGAGTCCAGAATGGCAGGCAGTGGCGAGTGGAGTGCCATGCAGGGGCCACAGTCTAAGAATAAGGGGGAGGCCATTTAAAACTGAGGTGAGAAAAAACTTTTTCACCCAGAGAGTTGTGAATTTGTGGAATTCTCTGCCACAGAGGGCAGTGGAGGCCAATTCACTGGATGAATTTAAAAGAGAGTTAGAAAGAGCTCTAGGGACTAGTGGAATCAAGGGATATGGGGAGAAGGCAGGCACAGGTTACTGATTGTGGATGATCAGCCATGATCACAATAAATTTGGCTCGAAGGGCCAAATGGCCTCCTCCTGCACCTATTTTCTATATTTCTATGTTTCTCTGTTTTATTACCATACTGACCTTTCTGACATGTGCCTCCTCCATTGCCACATTCCACATGTGTAACAGTGGAACAGCACCTCACATTCCGCTTGGGTAGCTTACAACAATGATATGAACATTGAATTCTCCAATTTTAGGTTAGTACCATCACCCCCCTCCCCACCTCTTCCCCCCCCCCTGCATTCCACCTTGACTCGCACCTATTTTTCCCTCTCCCCCTCCCCTACATTCCTTCCTCCAGCTTCACAATTCACAAATCTTCAATTCTTTTGTCTTTTCATCTTTGGCCTTTGTCCAACCACCTGTTGAAATCCCCCTTCATATAACCATATAACAACTACAGCATAGGAAACAGGCCTGTCCGGCCCTACCAGTCCACGCCGACCACTCTCTCTGACCTAGTCTCATCTACCTGCTCTCAGACCATAACCCTCTAATCCCCTCTTATCCATATACCTATCCAATTTACTCTTAAATAATAAAATCGAGCCTGCCTCCACCACTTCCACCGGAAGCCCATTCCATACAGCCACCACCCTCTGAGTAAAGAAGTTACCCCTCATGTTACCCCTAAACTTTTGTCCCTCAATTCTGAAGCTATGTCCCCTTATTGGAATCTTCCCCACTCTCAAAGGGAAAAGCCTACCCACGTCAACTCTGTCCGTCCCTCTTAAAATTTTAAAAACCTCTATCAAGTCCCCCCTCAACCTTCTACGCTCCAAAGAATAAAGACCCAACCTGTTCAACCTCTCTCTGTAGCTTAAGTGCTGAAACCCTGGCAACATTCTAGTAAATCTCCTCTGTACCCTCTCCATTTTGTCGACATCCTTCCTATAATTTGGCGACCAGAACTGCACACCATACTCCAGATTCGGCCTCACCAATGCCCTGTACAATTTTAACATTACATCCCAACTTCTATATTCGATGCTCTGATTTATAAAGACAAGCATACCAAACGCCTTCTTCGCCACCCTATCCACATGAGATTCCACCTTCAGGGAACAATGCACAGTTATTCCCAGATCCCTCTGTTCCACTGCATTCCTCAATTCCCTACCATTTACCCTGTACATCCTATTTTGATTTGTCCTACCAAAATGCAGCACCTCACACTTATCAGCATTAAACTCCATCTGCCATCTTTCAGCCCACCCTTCCAAAAGGCCCAAGTCTCTCTGTAGACTTTGAAACGCTACTTCATTATTAACTACACCACCCATCTTAGTATCATCTGCATATTTACACACCATCATCCAGATCATTAATGTAAATGACAAACAACAGTGGACCCAACACAGATCCTTGGGGTACTCCACTAGAAACTGGCCTCCAACCTGACATACAATTGTCAACCATTACCCTCTGGTATCTCCCATTCAGCCATTGTTGAATCCATTTTGCAACCTCACTATTAATACCCAACGATTTAACCTTCTTAATCAACCTTCCATGTGGAACCTGGCGCGGCCGCGGGACACCATTCTGCTTTAGTTAAACATTTTGTTCAAGATGGCCGCGCCATTGTGTTTGGCTGCCTGCCACTGTATGTTTCTTTTTTCTTTTTCCTAATCAGATGTGCAGCACTTTGGTCAACGTGGGTTGTTTTTAAATGTGCTATACAAATAAAATTGACTTGACTTATCATATCATATACATACAGCCGGAAACAGGCCTTTTCGGCCCACCAAGTCCGTGCCGCCCAGCGATCCCCGTACATTAACACTATCCTACACCCACTAGGGACAATTTTTACATTTACCCAGCCAATTAACCTACATACCTTGACTTGACTTATCAAATGCCTTACTGAAGTCCATATAGACAACATCCACAGCCTTGCCCTTATCAATTTCCCTGGTAACCTCTTCAAAAAATTCAAGAAGATTAGTCAAACATGACCTTCACGGCACAAATCCATGTTGACTGTTTCTAATCGGGCCTTGTTTATCCAAATAATTATATATATTGTCCCTAAGTATCTTTTCCATTTATTTTCCCACCACAGACGTCAAACTAACAGGTCTATAATTGCTAGGTTTACTTTTAGAACCTTTTTTAAACAAAGGCACAACATGCGCAATGCGCCAATCTTCCGGCACCATCCCCGTTTCTAATGACGTTTGAAATATTTCCGTCATAGCCCCTGCTATTTCTGCACTAACTTCCCTCAATGTCCTAGGGAATATCCTATCAGGACCAGGAGACTTATCCACTTTTATATTTTTCAAAAGTGTCCGTACCTCCTCTTCTTTAATCCTCATAATTTCCATCACTACTCTACTTGTTTCGCTTACCTCACATAATTCAATATCCTTCTCCTCGGTGAATACCGAAGAAAAGAAATTGTTTAATATCTCCCCCATTTCTTCCAGCTCAGCACATAGCTGTCCACTCTGACTCTCTAATGGACCAATTTTATCCCTCGCTCTCCTTTTGCTATTGACATATCTGTAGAACCCCTTGGGGTTTACTTTTACATTACTTGCCAAAGCAGCCTCATATCTTTTTTTCGCTTTTCTAATTTCCTTCTTAAGATTCCTTTTACATTCTTTATATTCCTCAAGAACCTCATTTATTCCCTGCCGCTTATATTTATTGTATATCTCCCTCTTTTTCCGAACCAAGTGTCCAATTTCCCTGGAAAACCACGGCTCTTTCAAATTATTATTCTTTCCTTTCCACCGAACAGGGACATAAAGACTCTGTACTCTCAAAATTTCACCTTTACATATCCTCCATTTCTCTATTATATCCTTTTCATAAAATAAAAAGTTCCATTTCACTCCTTTTAAATCTTTTCTCATCTCCTCAAAATCAGCCTTTCTCCAATCCAAAATCTCAACCCTTGGTCCAGATTTGACCTTCTCCATAATTATATTGAAACTAATGGCATTGTGATCACTAGACCCAAAGTGCTCCTCAACACATATCTCCGTCACCTGACCCGTCTCATTTCCCAACAGGAGGTCCAACACTGCCCCTTCTCTGGTAGGTACCTCTACGTATTGCTGCAAAAAACTATCCTGCACACATTTTACAAACTCCAAACCATCCAGTCCTTTAACAGAATGTGATTCCCAGTCTATATACGGAAAATTGAAATCACCCACAATCACTACTCTGTGCTTACCCCTAATATCTGCTATCTCCTTACATATTTGCTCTTCCAATTCTCGTTCCCTATTTGGCGGTCTATAATACACCCCTATAAGTGTTGCTAAACCTTTCTCATTTCTGAGTTCCACCCAAACAGCCTCCCTAATCGAGCCTTCTAGTCTGTCCTGCCAAAGCACTGCTGTGATATCCTCTCTGACAAGCAATGCAACACCCCCACCTCTTGCCCCTCCGATTCTATCACATCTGAAACAATGAAATCCTGGAATATTTCATTGCCAATCGCAACCCTCCTGCAACCATGTTTCACTGATCGCCACAACATCATACTTCCAGATGTCAATCCAGGCTCTAAGCTCACCCACCTTTCTTACAATGCTCCTAGCATTAAAATATACATATTTAAGGGACCCATCATTTCTTATTCTCAGTTTATTTCTTTTCACTTCTTTCTCTCCTACATATTGGGTCTGAGTGTTTCCCTTTTCTGCCTCCTGCCTCACACACTGCCTATTAGCTATCTGTGTTTGAGTCCCTCTCCCCAACCGTACTAGTTTAAAGTCTCCGCAATTACCTTAGCAAATCTCCCCGCCAGGATATTGGTTCCTCTCAGGTTCAGATGCAACCCGTCCTTTTTGTACAGGTCATACTTCCCCCAGAAGAGGTCCCAATGATCCAGAAACTTGAATCCCTGCTCCCTGCACCAGTTCCTCAGCCACGTATTTATCCTCCACCTCACTCCATTCCTATTCTCACTATCGCGTGGCACAGGCAGTAAGCCTGAGATTATTGCTTTGGAAGTCCTTTTTTTTAAACTCTCTTCCTAGTCCCCTAAATTCTCCTTTCAGGACCTCTTCCCTTATCCTACCTATATTGTTGGTACCTATATGTACCACGACCTCTGGCTCCTCTCCCTCCCCTTTCAGGATATCCTGGACACGCTCAGACACATCCCGGACACCGGCACCAGGGAGGCAAACCACCATCCGGGTCTCCCGACTGCGTCCACAGAATCGCCTATCTGACCCCCTCACTATAGAGTCCCCTATTACTATCGCTCTCCTCTTCCTTTCCCTACCCTTCTGAGCAACAGGGCCGGACTCCGTGCCAGAGGCCCGGGCACCGACGCTGCCCCCAGGTAGGCTGTACCCCCAACAGTACTTAAACAGGAGTACTTATTTCCAAGGGGTACAGCCACCGGGGTACTCTCTAGTCCCTGCCTCTGCTCCTTGCCCCCCCTAACCGTGACCCACTTGTCTATCTCCTGTGGTCTTGGAGTGACCACCTCTCTGTAACTCCTATCTATAACCTCCTCACTCTCCCTGACCAGACGGAGGTCATCAATCTGCCGCTCCAGGTTCCTAATACGGTCCCTTAGGAGCCCCATCTCGTCGCACCTGGCGCAGATGTGGATGTCTGGAAGACTATCAGACTCCCAGATTCCCCACATCCGACACCCAGAACAATAAACTGCCCTGGCACTCATACTCCCCAAACAAAGCCCCGTGCTCTGTTTTTAAACCTACCACCCGGCCGCTGCTCCAACCACTCCAAACGCCCACCCAAAACAACTGAGTGATCTCCTGGGAGAGGCGAAAAACCGGATTAAAAACCCAGGCCAATTTGGGAAAAAAAAAATCCGGGAAATTCCTTTCCGACCCCAAGCTAGGCGATCGAAACTTGTCCGGGAGATCACACAGGTCTTACTCCTTACTATCCCCACACAATACTTCCCAAGCAACACAGCTTGGTGCTGCTGCTGCTGCTGCTGATTGCTGCTGGCTGCTGCTGCTGCTGATTGCTGCTGACACCTGTATCTACCTGTTACTTGCCAGGCCTTGTCCCGCCCCTCCTCTCTTCCAGCTTTCTCCCTCCCCCCCCTCACCACCACAATCAGTCTGAAGATCGATCTTGACCCAAAACGTCACCTATCCACGTACCGCAGAGATGCTGTCAGACACGCTGAGTTACTCCAGCACTTTTTTTATAAACCGGCATCTACAGTTCCTTATGTCCCTGTTCCTGTGCTGCACTGTTCTATATTCTAACTAATTAATACTAACACACTGAATCAGCAGCAAACTGAAATCCAGGGCACGTTTGACATGTACGGCAGACATTGATACATTATACCTGCAGCTGAATGGAACCCATCACCAACCAATTTATTAAGGTCAATGCCTGCACATTTCATATACTGCAATTTGCATTACCAATCATCTACAATTCCTGCTTTATTTGTGTTTATATTTTTAATTTAAAACCGTATCTTCTAACATTCCTTTCAGGTGTTTGTTTGTAAGTATGTACGTGTTTTGAAATTTAAAAAGCTAGTAGACGGTCTGCTTCTATTATTTTTATAAAATGTGCTCCTTGAATCTATCTACTCACTGAGAATACAATTGCACACATCATTTGTTTCCCCTCTTGGCTGCATTATATAGCCTTTGGCACTTCTGGTTTTAAAATCAGAGCCTTTCTTTAAGTGTCAGCATTTCGGGAACTACTTAGTTTACTGAAATCATACGTTTTTTGCTCCCTTTCTCGGATGTGTTCACTGCTCATAAACATTGAAATGAAGTGAAAAGAACAAGGATATTGGTGGAACAGCCCAGCTATTAAAAACTGGACTTGAAACATATCCCTGTTTTAAATTGAAGGTATTTATTCGCAAAATGCTGGAGTAACTCAGCAGGTCAGGCAGCATCTCGGGAGAGAAGGAATGGGTGACGTTTCGGGTCGAGACCCTTCTTCAGTCTGAAGAAGGGTCTTGACCCGAAACGTCACCCATTCCTTCTCTCCCGAGATGCTGCCTGACCTGCTGAGTTACTCCAGCATTTTGTGAATAAATACCTTCAATTTGTACCAGCATCTGCAGTTATCTTCTTATACTCCCTGTTTTAAACACCCATTAGAAAAGAAAAGGAAAATATAATTTCATTTGACATAATACTAAATGGAAAAATTAAACATTACATTTGAGGCTTTTATTTAGACACTTCGAAAGGTCCGAAGAAGGGCCTCGACCCGAAACGTCCCCCATTCCTTCTCTCCAGAGATGCTGCCTGTCCTGCTGAGTTACTCCAGCATTTTGTATCTATCTTCGGTACAAAACCAGCATCTGCAGTTCCTTCCTACACACTTCGAAAGCTCTGTTGCATTGACTGTGATATCACTGCATCAGTATTGTTTTGCTTCCAAATTAATTGTACGCATTTTATAGATAATAATTTATCCTTTACGTAAACATGGCAACATTTTCTATTTCTGCTTATTAGTTAAATTATTTGAGTTCCTGAAGTGGAAAGTTTTACTAGACCGCTAGAAACCTGCAGATCCATTTTGTTATATATAGATTTCCTGCGTAATTTTCTCTGGGGCATTAACTTTAGTTTCCAGGAATTGTGGCAGTCCCAGAAGTACAAAATCAGTCTCATGTACAGTATAATCCTTTTTAAGTGCAACATTATATTTGAAGATTCCAGGATCCTGTAATTGGAACCATCTAGATGGTAAATAATGTGACTCCATTTATACCAGACCCTACAATGAATACAGTACTTTTCTGTTTCTCTCTCCATGGATGCTGCCTGACCTGATAAATATTGGCAGCATTTTTAAGTGAATGTGGGGTCAGTTTGTACAAAAGGACCAAATTGTAGAGTATGGTAGACACAAAATGCTGGAGTAACTCAGCAGGACAGGCAGCATCTCAGGAGAGAAGGAATGGGTGACGTTTCAGGTCGAGACCCTTCTTCAGACTAATATCAGGGGAGGGGTGGGAGTCCCGCAAGTTAATGAGTGCGGTTGGAGTGGCCAAGCTGATTCCAGTGTACCTAGGATTGCCAACTGTCCCAACTGTATTAGCCGGGACATCCCGTATGTTGAGCTAAATTGGTTTGTCCCGTATGGGACCGCCCTTGTCCCGTATTAGGCTCGGGGGGCGTTGAAGGCCCGGACACTGTAGGCCCAGACACTGTAGGCACGGGGGCCGCTGTAGGCCCGGACAGTGTAGGCCCGGACAGTGTAGGCCCGGAGGCCCGGGCACTGCCTGACGGTGGTTGCATAGCAACTCACCTCCCGGCCCGGGCAGCCGCCATTGGTGGAGTGGGAGCACGTGGCCACTGGCTGGGTGAGGTCACGTGGGGCGCGGATCGGTGATGTCACCCTGTGTCCCTTATTTGGGAGTGAGAACGTTGGCAACCCCAAGCGTAACTTCTCTACTCATTATGTTTAGAAGCTTTTTTATTACACCAAATCCAACTCCTTTAAATTTAATGACTAGAATGGGTCAAAAGTCTTTTGGTAGTCAAGGTGATCAAGAGCACTGGAGTTACTGCAATCCATCTTACTCTGTCCTGGAAACTGGGCAACAGTGACATCCCTTCAGTGTCCATAGACCGCTGATAACAAGGCCTTCTTGCACAGGCCTTCTTGCTGATAACAAGGCCTTCTTGCACAGGCCTTCTTGCTGATAACAAGGCCTTCTTGCACACTTAACCATCAGGTTCACTCTCAGATTCCATTACTTTTGATGGAATGAAACCAAAACAAATGAGAATGTTTTGGCCTGTAACTGCAGCATACAGGCACTGCATTGGCCTATTGTCAAACTTCCAGTAACTCAATGGTGATTCCGGACTCCTTCTTAATGCTAGTGTTTTACGAATCTTCTCCTCGATCTCCATCAACTATAAATAACAAAAAATAACATCTAACTCTAGGGACCAGAGATGCTGCCTGTCCCGCTGAGTTACTCCAGCTTTTTGTGTCTGTCTTCGGTTTAAACCAGCATCTGCAGTTCCTTCCTACACATAACTCTAGGGACTCCCTGTATGGGGGTCTTGTGACAACTTCTCTCACTCCCTGGGCTAATTTCTCTCACTCCCTGGGCTAACCTCACCTCTCTAATAAAGTGTTTCCACATTTCATTCCAATAAATCACTTGTACCTTTCGCTCAGCAATGCCATCTTTCCTCTTGAGCTCACTTTTAATTTGCCAATGTGGTATCACGTTTGCTTTGCCTAAACCTACTGAGTTTGAGAATGTATTTCCCATGCCAAGCATCAAAGATGTCAAGAGCTGGGTCTTGCTTCAGCACTAGAACTATTGAGTTCGAGTCCCACTCCAAAGACTTCAGCATAAAGAAATAGTATATTTTTGTGTAATACTGATAAACTGCTGTTTTGGAGGGGGCCATCTTTTGAATGTACCATCTCACTTCACTGCATGTGAAAGATCAAGTTTAGTTTAGTTTAGTTTAGAAATACAGCATGGAAACAGGCCCTTCAGCCCACCGAGTCCACGCCGACCATCAATCCCCTGTTCACACTAGTTCTATGTCATTGCACTTTCTCATCCATTCCCTACTAACAGTCTGAAAGAAGGGTCTCGACCCGAAACGTCACCCATTCCTTCTCTCCAGAGATGCTGCCTGTCCCGCTGAGTTACACCAGCTTTTTGTGTCTATCTTCCCTACAAAGGGGAAGTTCCAGAGGCCAATGAATGCACAAACCCGGATGTCTTGGGGAGGTGGGAGGAAACCAGAGTACCTGGTGGAAACCCACGCAGTTACAGGGAGAACGTACAAACTCCACACAGACAGCATTCGAGGTTAGGATCGAACACGGGTTTCTGGTGCTGTGAGGCAGCAGCTCTACCAGCTGCACAACTGTGCTGCCCTTTTGAAGAATCCCAAGGAGTTATACAGTGACTTACACAACATCTACCATTCAATCAAAATGACCTAAAATAAATATCCGATAATATCTCATCGTTACCACATTGTTACCTTAACTTGCAAAGATATCACTTATCCTCCACCACCGCCTGGTCTAAATCCTGGATCCCCCAACCTAACAACATAGTGAGAGTCTGAAGAAGGGTCTCGACCCGAAACGTCGCCCATTCCTTCTCTCCTGAGATGCTGCCTGACCTGCTGAGTTTCTCCAGCATTTTGTGAATAAATACCTTCGATTTGTACCAGCATCTGCAGTTAGTTTCTTACACATAATGAGAGCAGTTCAATGAGACCACTGCACCATCACCATGAACAAAATCTATTTATGGGAGTTTGTCCGGTTCAAATTGGGTGCCCCGTTTCCTGCAACTGTGATTACATTTGCCAAAATTACCTCATGCACTGTACAGCAGTTTGGGACATTCCAATATTTATAACCACGAGGCTGTTTTTCTTTTCCATTATTCCTCACTCATTTAATTGAATAAAGCTCTGAAAATTGACATAACAATATCCTGCTGGAGCATTTTGATTCCCAGATCAGGCTAAACTAATCACTTTGTTACTGCGAAGATAGACACAAAAAGCAAGAGTAACTCAGCGGGACAGGCAGCATCTCTGGAGAAAAGGAATAGGTGACGTTTTGGGTAGAAGACTGATCAGTCTGAAGAAGGGGTCTCGACCCGAAACGTCAGCCATTCCTTCTCTCCAGAGATGCTGCCTGTCCCGCTGAGTTACTCCTGCTTTTTGTGTCTATCTTGAGCACTGTTTTGGTTTCACCATGTACCTGTGCTAGCCTGCAGAAGCAGTGGGCCCAGGGATGCCTGAAATTACTTGCTTACTTTTAAAAGGTTGTGAATTATTCTCACACTATTAGCCACAATTAGTATCCAGATAATCTTCCAGGATAATGAGAGACTGGTGGGAGCTGGCACTTTGTCAACTCTTGCTTCAGTGAAAAAGAATATTTGAAGTCAAGGACAACTGGTTCTACACAACTTGTTGATCAACTGATCTGCTGGATCTTAGCTCTCCCCCACAAACCACAGCCATCCCATCCACCATGTTCCCTGCCATTATAGCTGCAGAACCAACAGCCCATTAGATGATCATCTAAACAGAGTACCACCAAGAATACAGCAACTTAGTTTAGTTTAGAGATACAGCGCGGAAACAGGCCCTTTCGGCCCACCGGGTCCGCGCCGACCAGCGATACACGCACATTAACACTATCCTACACCCACCAGGGACAATTTTTACATTTACCAAGCCAATTAACCTACAAACTTGTACGTGTTTGGAGTGTGGGAAGAAACCGAAGATCTCGGAGAAAACCCACATGGGGAGAACGTTTAAAAAAAAAACATAGTCAGGATGGAACCCGGGTCTCCGGCGCTGCATTCGCTGTCAGGCAGCAACTCTACCTCTGCGCCACCGTACCGCCCAACTCTGACAACAATCTCACCACCAGGTCCGAATTGGTCGACATCAGCAAAACCACAGACTTATAAATCAGTAAAATGTATGTGTAATCTCCCGTGACAGAGTGGATAATTATTAAAGTCAGCAATCCCTTCACCATGTGGTGGGAAGATAAACTGGCCCATGATGGCAGAACCAGCAAGTCCTGCTAGCAGGAGTGATGGAGCTCACTCTGGGAAGGGGCAGAACGATCTGTAGACGACAATAATTTGGCAGCTTCCAATGGTCTGCCTTAAGTGACCTTCACCATGGTAGGTAATTGTAGCTGTGGTATACTTCACTAAGTTGACAAGCATTAAAGACTGAGACAATTGGTAAACATCATAAATAAAGGCAAAGAGGTTGAGTGGACAAATGCCTTGGTGTGATCGTGGGATCTGATGCAGTCTAAATTTGGTCTATTGGAGATGGGTTTATCGAATGAGATAAGATCAGTATTTAAACTAATTAAGGAGCAGAGGGGACAGAAATGACAACAACCTCTTAGTAAATCTCAGTGAAAGTGCATCGTGGGGGATATATGCATAAAATCAGCCTCAGTCACCTACTGAAGTCTGATCATGAAGGATTACTGACCCAAATTGTTCAGCCATGCCCATTGCAGCTAGGAGAGCAATGTCCTGATATTTTTTAATTGCTCTTAGGATCTGGGTGTCACTGACAAGACCTGGTTTCTTACCCACCCCTAATTGTTCTTGGGACAATGAACCATTGCAGTTGTTTGACTGAAGGTACTTCCGTAGTGTTGGTGTATAGGGAGTCCCAGGATACAGACTCAGTAATGATGAACAACTGGCATTTCCCAGCCAAACGTGGCACAACCGGTACAGCTGCTGCCTCACAGTTCAAGAGACTTGGGTTGGATCCCGACCTGTCTGTGGGGAGTTGTACGTCCCCCTTGTGGTTGTATGGATTTCCCCTGGTGCTCCCACATCCCCCCACATTCCAAAAGGACGTGTGAGTTTGTAGGCTAAGTGCCCTCTGTAAATTGCCCCTTGTCTGCAGGGAGTGGATGCAAAAGTGGGATAACATAGAACTAGTGTGAACGAGTGACCGATGGTCGGCGTGGGCTTGGTGGGATAGATAGATCAATCCAGCAAATCAAGATATATGACTTAGAGGGAACCTGCAGGTGGCGGTTTTCCCAAAGACTGACGGCCCATGTTCTCCTTGGTGGTTAAGGTTGTGGGTTTGGGAGGAGTTATTGAAGTTAACCTGGTGAGACCCCAGTGCTGTTTGTAGACTGTACATTGCCGCCACTGTGCAACAGTGATGAGGAATTAATATTGAGGGTGGTAGGTGAAATGTCAGCCAGGTAGCCTGTTTTATTCCTGGGTAGTGTGAAGCTTTGTGAGAGTTCTTGGAACTGTCGGCCTCCAGGCAAGTGGCAAATCTTACATTGCACTCCTGGTTTGTGTCATGTAGACGGTGGAAAGACCTTGGGTATCTGGATTGCACCTCACAGGATACCCAATGTCTTGTAGCCATGGTATATACATAGTTGGACCAGTTACACTTCTGGTCAATGGTAAACCACTGTTTGGAGTGATGATCTTCCTGTTAAATCCCAAGGATAATTGATGAGACTTTTGTTGGAGATGGGAATTATATGGTCCTATTGTGGCACAGATGTCACTTGCTACTGAATGCACCCGGATATTCTGCAGCTCCCATTAAATATTACGGAATAGTATATTAGAAATAGGAGCCTAGATTTAACTACCCTGATCTGATAATGACAAGAAAGAGATATATATGAATGTGGAGTGGGATTGGGTACATTGAGGTGAGAGAATTTGAACACTTTCTTATCCTCTGACATAAGTCGTTTGAATTCAGTGAAGAGAAGATTGTCCACCTTGAAGATGCTGGGACCTAAGTAAAATAGCAGAGGAACCTAATCATAATGTTACGATATAGGAATGTAAATGCATTAGACTCTGCTTCTGAAAGTTGGCTGCATTGAAAACAATGAAACTAAATTTGAGAAGTGTGGTCCATTGCAGCCACATTGCCACATTGCAGCGTTAGTGCATACAAAGAATTTCTGCCATCTCCAGGTTCTGCATGCTGGCCACAGGTGGATTAGATAGGAAACCGTGTTTTAGTTTTCATTGGGCTTTCTCTGACTCATTCTATCCAATCCTCCCAATGATCTCATGTTTGTGAATCTTGCTCTCACCATCCCCAACATACACTCTGCCCCACACTCCCCTCTCCAAGACCACAAAACGTAATCACCCATCTACTGGTGACAAACAGGAGTCAACATCTGACCAATGAAAGAAGCACCTCTTAATAATCAGCTGGACGTTTCATTGTGAGATAAGTTGACGTCTTTTAGGGATTGCAACAAGATTACTTTAGACTCACAATCAGGGCCTCTATTTCCTCAGAGATTATAAAACAAATATCTCTGACACCTACAAATAGGCAATAAACAAAAATTTATTCCATAACATTAATGAAGTAGTCATTCCCGAGAATTAACTGGGTCCATTCCTCAGATGCTATCCGCATAGAGTTTGCACGTTCTCCCTGTGACTATGTAGATTTTCTTCCAGTTCTTCGGTTCCTCCCACATCTCAGATCCAGGTTAATTTGCCACTATTAATTGCCCTAAATGTAGTTGAATGGTAAAATCTGGGGGGCAGTTGATCGGAATATGTGAAGAATAAAATTAGAGGATTAGTATAGGATTAGTGTAAAGGTGCGGTTGATGACCAGTGCGGACTCAGTGGACAAACCGTCTGTCTCTGTGCTCCCTATGAGTCCATGGCTCCTCAGGCATGTGGATAGACTGGGATTTTGTGTTGTCCATCTAGTGATGTTGGGTTGAATATAAAACCCTCCTGCCCTTTCATTCTTGAATTCAAACATTGAAAGAGCGTAACTGAGATTGTGTAAATGATTATAGACACAAAATGCTGGAGTAACTCGGTGGGACAGGTAGCATCTCTGGAGAGAAGGAATGGGTGACATTTCAATAGACAATAGGTGCAGGTGTAGGCCATTCGGCACTTCAAGCCAGCACCGCCATTCACTGTGATCATGGCTGATCATCCACAATCAGTACCCCGTCCCTGCCTTCTCCCCATATCCCTTGACTCCGCTATCGTGTCGAGACCCTTCTTTAGACCGAAAGATTAAATGATTGTGGCTGCTTCATAATATCTTCCAATCGCAATGGATTTTGTTCCATCACTGAGAGCCATGAGCTCCTGACAAATGAAAGTAGAACTTCAGTTAACAAGTAAATACCACCATTCCTAAGTTATTACTTTTTTGAAGCAAACACAATTAAATCGTTTCCATTTTCTTCAGAGCATTAGGACTCATTTGCCCTGATTGTGTGCAGCCACACTGATGCAGTCACCACACAATGTTATCACATCATTTGCTGCCTCATCTTATTACTTACCAGACACTGATTTTGTTTCCCCGAGCGACAGAAAATGCTTTGCACAAATTTCATCAACTGGATTTTGCTCCTTTTGTATTAATATTATCAAATACCACTGCCATTCGATCAGCATTTTCTGTGCAGCCTCAGTACAAGTGACCGGTCTAATACACCTAGTTGTCAACAGCTTAGAAAGCACATGAGAATCCAAGAGTCCAAGGGAGATTTATTAGAGCAGAAACACCTCACTATCCCCAAGCTTTCAGTTCTTTGTGATTATACTGTGGTTGAACGGAAAATTAAAACCGCCGAAGAATTCTGAAGGAGAGAGAGCATTAGAGGTTAAAACATCAATTACCTGGAATGGAGACAAATTTCTGGAGCTCCTGTTTTAGATTCGTTATTTCTTTACACAGCTGAATGTCATCTATCCTGCAAATCGACACAAGTGTTATTAATTATTTAAGGTTGACAAAAGAAAATCATCCCAAAGAGAAGTATTCACCAGTTTTTGTCATTTGTGGCTATTTATCTTCATCCTCAATCAACTGGAAAATGAATAGTTTAATACAGCCCCTATAAACTATTCATTATTAATCTGATGAAGGTCTCGACCTGAAACGCCCATTTTCTCCAGAGATTCTGCCTGACCTGCTGAGTTACTCCAGCACTCTGTGTCTTTTGTTTTTGGTAAACCACCATCTGCAGTTCCTTGTGTCTACAGCCTGTTATTTCACTTATAGTTTGGAATCCAAGAACCATAAAAGAGAAAAATTAGTATCCCTTCAGCCAGAAAAATACAGGTTCAAACCCTGCTCCAAACACACAATTTTAAAATGAGAACAAAGAATGACGAAAATGTTCATTAGTCAGTCAATGTCTCTGGAGGGAGTAACTGGGTTAAAGTTCCAGGTCAATGGAACTTGCATCAGAGCAGCAAAAGTGAGGAAAGAAGCATGTTTTAAGTTATGGAGAGAGGAGGGGGGTGGAGAGAGCAAAGGCAAAGGCTTGTGTTAGATTGGAGACCAAGGTAAAATGAATGGTGCAAATGGTGGGCCTGGCAAGGGAGAGGGTGCTGAATACCTGCCAATGCCAGCTGATTTGTCAGAAGGAGATGAATAAGGGGAGAGCACCAGGGGCGGCACGGTGGCGCAGCGGTAGAGCTACTGCCTTACAGCGCCAGAGACCCGGGTTCGATCCTGACTTCAGGTGCTGTCTGTACGGAGTTTGTACGTTCTCCCCATGACCAGCATGGGTTTTCTCCGAGATCTTCGGTTTCCTCCCACACTCCAAAGACGTACAGATTTGTAGGTTAATTAGCTTGGTGTAAATGTAAAATTGTCCCTAGTGTGTGTAAGGTAGTGTTAATGTGCGGGGACGCTGGTCCGTGTGGACTCGGGGAGGTTCTGCTGCAGTTGTACAGGGCCTTGGTGAGACCGCACCTGGAGTATTGTGTGCAGTTTTGGTCTCCTAACCTGAGGAAAGACGTTCTTGCCTTAGAGGGAGTACAGAGAAGGTTCACCAGATTGATCCCTGGGATGGCGGGACTTTCATATGAGGAAAGACTGGATAGACTGGGCTTGTACTCGCTGGAATTTAGAAGACTGAGGGGGGATCTTATAGAAACATATAAAATTCTTAAGGGGTTGGAGAGGCTAGATGCGGGAAGATTGTTCCCGATGTTGGGGGAGTCCAGAACCAGGGGTCACAGCTTAAGGATAAGGGGGAAGTCTTTTAGGACCGAGATGAGAAAACATTTCTTCACACAAAGAGTGGTGAGTCTGTGGAATTCTCTGCCACAGAAGGTAGTTGAGGCCAGTTCATTGGCTATATTTAAGAGGGAGTTAGATGTGGCCCTTTTTGCTAAAGGGATCAGGGGGTATGGAGAGAAGGCAGGTACAGGCTACTGAGCTGGATGATCAGCCATGATCATATTGAATGGCGGTGCAGGCTCGAAGGGCCGAATGGCCTACTCCTGCACCTATTTTCTATGTTTCTATGTTTCTATGCTTCCACGATGTATCTCTAAACTAAACTAAACTAAAGCACCAGCCCTAGCTACAGGCACAACATAGCTCTCCTTTAAAAGAAGGTCGACACAAAATGCTGGAGTAACTCAGCAGGTCAGGCAGCATCTCTGGAGAGAAGGAATGGGTGACGTTTTGGGTCGAGACCCTCCTTCAGACTGAAGATGCAGGCCAGTTTTAAACTGTGTAAACCATTCAAAGCACTTGCCCTGTGAAGATGAGTACATGTATGAACAGTAAGTTCTTGCTGGCTAGACGCAACAATCATTCCCAAAACAGGAAATGCTGGGAACACTCAGCCAGCCTCTGTGGAAAGAGAAACAGTTTACATGTTCAGGTCCAAGTTCCCTTTGACAGCATGTTAACAGACACAAAATGCTGGAGTAACTCAGCGAGACACTGTGATCCTCCAGCATTTTGTGTCTATCTTCGATTTAAACTAGCATCTGCAGTTCCTTCCTACACATAGACAATAGACAATAGGTGCAGGAGGAGGCCATTCTGCCTTTTGAGCCAGCACCGCCATTCAATGTGATCATGCCTGATCATTCTCAATCAGTACCCCGTTCCTGCCTTCTCCCCATACCCCATGACTCCGCTATCCTTAAGAGCTCTATCCAGCTCTCTCTTGAATGCATTCAGAGAATTAGCCTCCACTGCCTTCTGAGGCAGAGAATTCCACAGATTCACAACTCTGACTGAAAAAGTTTTTCCTCATCTCTGTTCTAAATGGCCTACCCCTTATTCTTAAATTGTGGCCCCTTGTTCTGGACCCCCCCAACATTGGGAACATGTTTCCTGCCTCTAACGTGTCCAACCCCTTAATAATCTTATACGTTTCGATAAGATCCCCTCTCATCCTTTTAAATTCCATCACATACAAGCCTAGGCGCTCCAGTCTTTCAACATATGACAGTCCCGCCATTCCGGGAATTAACGTAGTAAACCTACGCTGCATGCCCTCAATAGCAAGAATATCCTTCCTCAAATTTGGAGACCAAAACTGCACACAGTACTCCAGGTGCAGTCTCACTAGGGCCCTGTACAACATGTTAGGTTTTATTTCAGATTTCCAGCAACTGCAGGTTTTTGGATTTTTCACAACAATCATTCTAATGAGCATCATCGGTCACAGCATGAACAGCTCAAAAACAATGAAGTTTCATTGCGTGTGGTGGCTCCCAGCTCATGGGCTATTATGATCAGTCTCACAATCTGCATGAAATATCAGCAAATATTAAAGTCATTTTAGGCCAAATTTATATTGAAGAGCATGCACACAGACGCTTGTCTTTAAATACCCAATTAAGTCCATAACTTTGTACTGGCCTGGCAGTTGTTTAATCCTCAGTTGCCACAGCTTTATTAGCTTCACATATTCTACTTCACTAGAGTAATGGAAATGTTCAAGCATTTTAATGGAGTCAATGTGATTTCATGAGAAATGATGCTGCCTCAAGAGTTTATATTAGTTGAAGTGATTAACTCGGCTGAAATCTAATTTAATGACCAAAGTGAAGCAGGCATCTCTTCAGTACAGTGCTTAGGTTGAGAGCGATCCCCCAACTATGCCTGGGAGTATGAGCGTGTCCTTGGATCTGCTCCCACTCCATCATCAAGAGCGTGGCGCCAGCCTAACCAGTTATTTACTCATGCATGTCAAGCATCACTATCATTAGTTGGGCAGTTGCGTCTGGAACATGTATCAGGGCAATGTACTCAGGGGATGATATCCTTGCTCACTGCTCTCACCACCTCCGCTTCATTAACTACCATGATGTCATCGCTCTAGTTTTCCAATCTGCAATTCACGTGTCATTTCAATTAAAAAATATTAAGCATTTTATTAGATTCAAGATTCAAGATTCAATTTAATTGTCACATGTACCAATTAAGGTACAGTGAAATATTAGGACAGCACAGTGGCACAGCATTAGAGTTGCTGCCTTGCAGCCCTTACAGCGCCAGAGACCCGGGTTGGATCCTGACTACGGGTGCTGTGTGTACGGAGTTTGTACGTTCCCCCCTTGACTGCGTGGGTTTTCTCCGAGTTGTCCTTAAATACAGGAAGACTGGAAGGTGGTAAATATTGTACCTCTTTTCAAGAAGGGCTGCTGGGAAAATGCTGGGAACTATAGGCCGGTGAGCTTAACATCTGTAGTTGGTAAGTTACTGGAGAGTATTCTGAGGGATAGGATACATTGGCATTTGGATGGGCAAGGGCTGATTAGGGATAGTCAGCATGGTTTTGTACGTAGGAGGTCGTGTCTCACAAATCTGATTGATTGTTTTGGAAGACGTGACCAAAAAAGTTGATGAGGGCAGGGCTGTAAATGTTGTCTACATGGACTTCAGTAAGGCATTCGACAAGGTTCCGCGTGGTTGGCTGCTCTGGAAGGTTAGATCGCATCCAAGGAGAGATAGCTGAATGGATAGCAAATTGGCTCCATGGAAGGAAGCAGAGGGTAATGGTGGAAGGTTGCTTCTCAGACTGGATGCCTGTGCTGGGCTCGATACTGTTTGTCATCTACATCAATGATTTGGATGAGAACATACAGAGCAAGATTAGCAAGTTTGCTGGTGATACAAACGTTAGTGGTTTTGCAGATAGTGAAGATGGTTGTGAACGATTGCAGCAGGATCTGGATCGATTGGCCAGCTGGGCTGGAGGAATGGTTGTTGGAATTTAATACAGAGAATGTTGTGTTCAGTATTGGGCATCATGTTATAGGAAAGATATTGTCAAGCTTGAAAGGGTTCAGAAAAGATTTATGAGGATGTTGCTTGGATTAGAGGGTGTGAGCTATAGGGAGAGGTTGAGTAGGCTAGGTCTCTATTTCATGGAGCGCAGGAGGATGAGGAGAGATCTTATAGAGGTACACAAAATCACGAGAGGAATAGATCGGGTAGATGCACAGAGTCTTTTGCCCAGAGTGGGGGAATCGAGGACAGAGGACATAGGTTCAAGGTGAAGGGGAAAAGATTTAATAGGAATCTGAAGGGTAACCTTTTCACACAAAGGGTAATGGGTGTATGGAATAAGCTGCCAGAGGAGGTGGTTGAGGCTGGGACTATCCCAGCGTTTAAGAAACAGTTAGACAGGTACATGGATAGGACAGGTTTGGAGGGATATGGACCAAGCGCAGGCAAGTGGGACGAGTGTAGCTGGGACATTGTTGGCTGGTGTGAATGAGTTGGGCAGAAGGGGCTGTTTCCACACCATATCACTCTATGATCTTCAGTTTCCTACCACACTGGAAAGACATACAGGTTTGTAGGTTAATTGGCTTGGTATAAATGTAAAATTGTCCCTAGTGTGTGTACAATAGTGTTAATGTGTGGCGGGGATCGCTGTTCAGTGCGGACTCGGTGGGCCGATGGGCTTGCTTCCAAATCTCTAAACTATCTCTAAACTAAACTAAATAAACTAAATTCAATTGTATTTCACGCATAAAAAGAATTAAAGAAGTATATCATTAGATCCTCTGGTAATTAGGTTATCAAGACACTGCACAATACTGTACTGTCATATAATCCACAAGATCTCAGTTTCAATGAAGCATTGGTTGATCTCGTTCCTTGGTAACTGAGGTGCTAAAATTGGCTTCCTGGGAGGGAGGATGTAAAGCACACCACATAGCTGATGGGCAAAACACTTGCAAGAGAATAACCTGCTCGTCCCTGGAGTAGGATCTGAACTTCCAGTGAGAATATTTACTTGACATCGTTGCTTTATTACAGGTGCATGTGTTCATTAAGAATCATCCCCATTACTCATGCCCATTAGTGACGGCTTTGTGGACCTTTTCCCAGAATGGAAATATCAAATCCCAGAGGGCAAAGCTTGAAGTTGAAAGCAGCAAGGATTACGGGAGGTGTAGGGGGCACAGTGTTGTTTATACACAGGGTGTGGTGAGTGCCCTGGAACGTGCTGCAGGGGGTGGTGGAGGCAGATACGATGGTGGCATTTAAGAGATGTTTGGATAGGTTCACCTTCAGGAAATATCTGCTTCCTAATAAAGGCTCACCACGGCATAATCAGCAGAACCACCCAAAGAGGGTGACCAGATGATTCATTGCTATTGATCCTTGGGCCTTATAATGTTATTTAGTGTTGGGATTGATCACAGCTCTGAAGGCAGCTTGCCTGACTGAAGACTGCAGACATCTTCACTGGAAACTGCCCTGAAGCGTAGTGCCAGAAGACATATTTTTAGAAGCTTAATGAGCGCCCATGCAGTCAGAGAAACATGCCAATCCCCTGACTTCACAGAGTCAGGTTAATTGTTTAAAATATATAATTTATATACATTTTTATATATATGTGTGTTTGTGTGGTGTATATATATATATATATATATAAATTAATATATTAATATATACATACACACACACAAAACAGTACAGCCCAGTAACAGGCTCTTCACTGTACCTCGGTACATGTGACAATAAAGTATCATTGAATCAAGGCCCATATCCACAATGGCGTGGAGGTGAATCGGGCAGTACCCTAGCTTGTGGAAGGATCATCAGATGCCTGATAACAGAGGGAAGAAGCTATTCCTGAGTGGTGGTGAGCGCTTTCAAGCTGCTGCGTCTTCTGCTGGACAGGAGCAGGGAGAAGAAGGAATGACCAAGTTGGGTTGCCAACTTCCTCACTCAAAAATAAGGGACAAAGGGTGACGTCACTGCCCCGCGCCCCACGTGACCTCACCCAGCCAACAGCCACGTGCTCCCGCTCCGCCAATGGCGGCCGGACAGGCCGGGAGGCGGGTTGATACGCAACCTCCATTAGGCGGCACCTGGGCCTCCAGATCTAGACTGTCTGGACCTACACTGTCCAGACCTACAGTGTCCGGGCCTACAGTGTCCGGGCCTACAGTGTCCGAGCTTACAGTGTCCGGGCCTACAGTGTCCGGGCTTACAGTGTCCGGGCCTACAGTGTCCGGGCTTACAGTGTCCGGGCTTACAATGTCTGGGCCTTCAGTGTCCAGGCCTACACTGTCCGGGACTGCTGCTGCCCCCGGGCCTACAGTGTCCGGGCTTACAGTGTCCGGGCCTACAGTGTTCGGGCCTACAGTGTCCAGGCCTACAGTGTCCGGGCTTACAGTGTCTGGGCTTACAGTGCCCGCAGGCCCACAGGGCCGTCCGGACCTAAAACAGGACAAGGGCGGACCCGTACGGGACAAACCAATTTAGCCCAAAATACGGGATGTCCCGGCTAATACAGGACAGTTGTCAACCCTACCAGGGTGGGACAAGTCTTTGATTATGTTGGCTGCTTTTTCGAGGCAACGTGAAGTGTAGATGGAGTTATGATACAGCTATCCACCGATCGTCACATATCAAATGCAGCAAACTCTAACAGCTGTGTCTGGTACAACAAATGTTGTACTGTAGGGGCACAGGGATTGGTCCAGACCATCGAACCCTCTGATTGGTAGAAGAGATGAGGTGGTGCGCAGGTAAAGGAACCAGGCAGTCTGGTTTACAACTCCAAGAGAAACAGTAAGATTTATGGTTGTTTGTCGTTTACAGCGTTGGTTTTGTCACGGGTGTTAGTCTGCTAATAAACGTCTACCTCAACGCACTTCGCCTCACGACTCACCATAGTGGTGACCCCGACGTGATCACAGATCACCAAGATGTCCCATCGGGAGGCAACGACACCGAACGCAGTCGGCGTTCATCTGCCCCCATTCTGGGCCCACCAACCACGCCTGTGGTTCGCCCAAGCGGAGGCACAGTTCCACCTCCGGGGCATACAGGAGGACGAAACCAGGTTCTACCATCTATTGAGCGTCCTGCCGTCAGAGACGTCCGCACGGGTCGCGCAGTACGTCACCGACCCGCCAGAAACCGGCAAGTATGCGGGCCTCAAGTCGCTGCTGCTGAAAACCTTCGGCCACAGCCAACAACAGCGGGCCAGCACACTCCTGCACTTACCTGAGCTCGGGGACCGACCGCCGTCGGTCCTCATGACGGAGATGATGACTCTAGCGGGAGAGCACACCAAATGCCTCATGTTCGAGGAGGCATTCCGCGAGAAGCTGCCAGAGGACGTCCGCGTAGTCCTAGCAGACGTTACTTTCGGGGGCGCAGAAAAGGCGGACGCACTGGTTGCGGCAAAGACGAGGCGCCCCGGATCAGTAAATCGGGTTTCCACACCGGTGAGTGACCGACCGCGCGGCCAAGATGGCGCCCATCCGCCCGCCACTTTTCAAAAAACCCGCCAAACTGCTACGTCGACGGCGGCCATTTTGAAACAGGCCCGCGACATAGAAACACACCAGCGCGGCTGGTGTTTCTTTCATAGACGGTGGGGAGCAGCGGCGCGCAACTGTAGAAGCCCCTGCACGTTCTCGGGAAATGCCTCGGCCGATCAAATGTAGAGGCAATCTCGATCGGCCAGAACCATCGCCTCTACCTGGTGGAGCAACATACCGGTACCGTTTTCCTCGTGGACACCGGGGCGATCGTCAGCATTGTGCCTCCATCCTGCCAGGAAGCGCGATCAGGTAAGACCGGCCCCCCGCTCATTGCGGTGAACGGCAGCCCTGTCCGTACCTTCGGCTCACGGGACATGTCCCTGTCCTTTGGTTCCAGGACCTACAACTGGACTTTCATCATCGCAGATGTAGGCCAGGCAATCCTGGGAGCGGATTTCCTTTGGGCTTTTTCATTGATCCCTGACGTCCGCGGGAAGACCCTGCAGCCGTCGTCCAGTAGCGTTGACCCTCCCGCTCCTTCGGTTTCCGTGTCATCCAGCCCGACCGTCCAGGCCGTCACCACGACCTCCGACCCATTTGCTGCGATACTCGCTGAATTCCCGGAGCTCCTAGTCCAGCGTTTCGACACACCTGCTGCCAAGCACGGAGTCGTACACTTCATCCCTACGGAGGGACCGCCTGTTTTCGCCCAAGCCCGACGCCTACCCCCCGATAAGCTGGCAGTCGCTCGCGAGGAGTTCCTCACTTTGGAACGACTGGGGATCATACACCCGTCAGACAGCCCGTGGGCCTCACCGTTACACATGATCCCAAAAGCATCTGGGGGGTGGAGACCATGTGGCGATTACCGACGCCTGAACGCCATCACCACGGCTGACCGATACCCGATCCCGCATATTCAGGATTTTTCCGCCAGCCTGGGTGGTGCCACGGTATTCTCAAAACTGGACTTAGTCCGAGGGTATCACCAGATCCCGGTTCACCCCGCAGACATCCCTAAGACCGCCACCATCACCCCGTTCGGGCTTTTTGAGTGGCTGCGGATGCCTTTCGGCCTCAAAAACGCCGCCCAGGCGCTTGTTCCAACGCCTCATGGATCATGTGGGTCGGGGTATGCCTTTTGTGTTCATATATCTGGACGATATTCTCGTGGCAAGTCGGTCGGCTCACGAACACCGGTCCCACCTGCGCTCCATATTCCAAAGGTTGCAGGACCACGGCCTGATCCTACACCCGTCCAAATGCCAATTCGGACTATCCTCAGTAGATTTCCTGGGCCATCGGATCACACAGGCAGGTGCCGTTCCCTTGCCCGAGAAGGTGGCTGCTATCCACTCTTTTCCCCGCCCCGACACTATCAAAGGGTTACAAGAATTTGTAGGAATGGTGAATTTTTACCACCGCTTCGTCCCGGCGGCAGCTCGGATCATGCGCCCCCTTTTCCAATGCCTCGCGGGTAACCCCACCGAGCTCGTGTGGTCCCCTGCTGCCGACGCGGCTTTCGCAGCAGCCAAGCTGGCCCTCGCGAACGCCACCATGCTCGTCCACCCGCGCTCCTCTGCCCCCACCGCCCTCACCGTCGATGCCTTCGGCGTGGCGGTGGGGGGCGTCTTAGAACAGCAGGTTAACGGCCTCTGGCACCCTTTGGCGTTTTTCAGCCGCCAGCTCACTTGCCCCGAGATAGCTTACAGTGCCTTTGATCGGGAACTCCTGGCCCTCTACCTGGCGATCCGTCATTTTCGCTATTTTTTAGAGGGTCGCTTTTTCGTGGCTTTCACTGACCACAAGCCACTGACGTTTGCTTTTTTGAAGGTTTCCGATCCGTGGTCGGCCCGCCAGCAGAGACACCTCACTTTCGTTTCGGAATTTACCACCGACGTTCGGCACATTGCGGGAAAACTAAACGCCGTGGCGGATGCCCTGTCCAGACCGGCGGTTTCCCCGGTTGCCGAGGTAAGTTCCGGGGTGGATTTCCAGGAGCTCGCGGAGGCTCAGCGCCTGGAAGACACCCCCTCCCTGTACCCCCACACCACCTCGGGGTTGCGGTTGGCACAGGTAGCCTGTGGTCTCACTCGTACCAAACTCTGGTGCGATATTTCTCTGCCACGCGCCCGCCCGGTAGTGCCCACTTCCATGCGGCGCCAGGTTTTTGATACCATTCACGGCCTGGCACATCCGTCCATCCAGGCCACTTCGGCTCTGGTTGCAGCTCGCTTTGTCTGGCGGAGGCAGGTGGCCGCCTGATCCCGCTCCTGCATCCCTTGTTAAACCTCCAAGGTCCACCGGCACACTCGGCCCCCCGTCCAGCAGTTCACGGTCCCCGCAGTCAGATTCCTCCACATCCATGTGGATCTCGTCGGCCCGTTACCCCACTCCAGGGGCTACACCTACCTCCTCACGGTAGTCGAGCGGTTCACCCGGTGGCCAGAGGCGCTCCCGTTGTCCGACATCTCAGCAGTCTCCTGCGCTCGGGCTCTGGCACTAAATTGGATTGCCCGTTTCGGCGTCCCGGACGTCATCACTACCGACCGAGGCGCCCAATTCACCTCGTCCCTGTGGGTGGCTCTGACTCAGCTGTACGGGTCCCGATTACAGCAAACCACCGCCTATCACCCCCAGGCCAACGGGATGGTGGAACGGTTCCACAGGCAGCTTAAAGCGTCCCTCATTGCCCGCCTGTCCGGCCCCGACTGGGCCGACCAGCTCCCATGGGTTCTCCTGGGTATCCGCACGGCTCCGAAGCACGATCTCGGAGCTTCCTCGGCAGACCTGGTCTATGGCTCACCCCTGCGGGTACCAGGCGACGTTCTCCCTCAATGTTCTACCCTCCCTCCCTCCATGCCAGCACTCTTAGCTTCACTCCGAGCGCGGGTGGGGTCCCTGGCCCCGGTCCCTGCTTCTCGTCACGGGGATCCCCCTTCACACGTCCCGCCGGCTTTGGGCGACTGCGAGTTTGTGTTCCGACGCATCGATGCCCACCGTCCCCCGTTCCGGCCAGTTTACCAGGGTCCGTTCAGGGTTGTGAAGAAAGGCACAGTCACCTTCACGTTAGAAGTGGGCACACGACAAGAGGTCATCTCGGTGTCCCGCCTCAAGCCTGCCTATTTGGACCCAGACCAGCCCGTCACAGCGGCTCAACCTCCTCGCCAGGGCCCACCTCCGGCCGCGGCTCCCGTACAGCAGTTTTCCCCCTCGCTGCCCCCGTTCGGGACTCCTCTTCCCCCGGTCGCCTTGCCACTGCCGCCTCCGGCTCCGTCAGTTTCCCCTCCTCCCACGGTGCCGGCTTCCCCGTCCCCACCCCCGGTGGGGCCGCCCTCTCCTCTCTGCACCCGCTCCGGTCGGGTGGTCCGGGCACCTGCCCGGTACCGCACAGAGGGTTCTGGGGGGGGGGTCATGTAGGGGCACAGGGATTGGTCCAGACCATCGAACCCTCTGATTGGTAGAAGAGGTGAGGTGGTGCGCAGGTAAAGGTACCAGGCAGTCTGCTTTAGAACTCCGAGAGAGACAGTAAGATTTATGGTTGTTTGTCGTTTACAGCGTTGGTTTTGTCACGGGTGTTAGTCTGCTAATAAACGTCTACCTCAACGCACATCGCCTCACGACTCACCATAGTACCACTTTTCGATGTAACAATATGTGATACACAAAGTTGTTAAAGCCATCCTTGCTGTAGGTCAACTTCCTCCTCCCACAATGGAGATGTAAATGTAAGATAAGCCCTTTAGGCACTTTATTTACATATTAATAAAGTCTAAGACAATGCTTTTACACATTCATCCAGAATGGCCAAAAATAACCCAGCTGCATGAATTTTTCAGTGGGGTCAATGTCTCTTGCACAATGTCTCTTTCCACCTCAAAATTGTTATGTGTTCATCATCTTTTCTTCCAGAAGAGACATCTTCTTCCAGAAAGAACAAATAAAGCAATCTAAAAGGTATCATTTTAAAGGTGGTGCCACAAGGGATCCCAGCAGGAATGATGGTGGAACAGCAATGGCAGGAATTTCTGGGCATAATCCGGAAGATGCAGGATCATTTCATTCCAAAGAGGAAGAAAGATTCTAAGGGGAGTAGGAGGCAACCGTGGCTGACAAGGGAAGTTAGGGATGGAATAAAACTAAAAGAAAAGATGTATAACACAGCAAAGAGTAGCCTGAAGCCAGAGGATTGGGAAACTTTCATAGGACAACAGAAGGTAACAAAACGTGCAATATGGGCTGAAAAGATGAAGCTGGCCAAGAATATAAAGGAGGACAGTAAAGCTTCTTTAGATATGTTAAGAGAAAAAGATAAATGTGGGTCCCTTGAAGGCAGGCACAGGTGAAATTATTATGGGTAACAAGGAAATGGCAGAAGAGTTGAACAGGTACTTTGGATCTGTCTTCACTAAGGAAGACACAAACAATCTCCCAGATGTACTGGAGGACATAGAGGGACAGAGGAACAGAAATAAATTTGCATTAGGCAAGAAATTGTTTTGGGTAGACTGATGGGACTGAAGGTTGATAAATCCCCAGGGCCTGATGGTCTACATCCCAGGGTACTCAGGGAGGTGGCTCCAGAAATAGTGGACACATTGGTGATCATTTTCCAATGTTCAATAGATTCAGGATCAGTTCCTGTGGATTGGAGGATAGCTAATGTTATCCCACTTTTCAAGAAAGGAGCGAGAGAGGAAACTGGGAATTACAGACCAGTTAGCCTGACATCGGTGGTGGGGAAGATGCTGGAGTCAATTATTAAAGAGGTAATAACGGTGCATTTCGATAACAGTAAAAGGACAAGTCCAAGTCAGCATGGATTAATGAAAGGGAAATCATGCTTGACTAATCTTCTGGAATTTTTTGAGGATGTGACAAGTAAAATGGATGAAGGGGAGCCAGTGGATGTAGTGTATCTAGACTTTCAGAAAGCCTTTGATAATGTCCCACACGGGAGATTGGTGAGCAAAATTAGAGCACATGGTATTGGGGGTAGGGCGTTGACATGGATAGAGAATTGGTTGTCAGACAGGAAGCAAAGAGTAGGAGTAAACGGGTCCTTTTCAGAATGGCAGGCAGTGGCGAGTGGAGTGCTGCAAGGCTCGGTGTTGGGGCCGCAACTGTTTACCATATATATTAATGATTTGGATGAAGGAATTAGAAGTAACATTAGCAAGTTTGCAGATGACACAAAGCTGGGTGGCAGTGTGAACTTCAAAGAGCTGTTAGGGTATAAATGAGATGCTGGCAGTACAGATTCATCACTTATAACAGCATTTGCCTGAGTGATCTACCAGATCAAGATCTCATTTGTTGCACTGACCGACATGTAATAATCAAACCAAAGCAGTTAGGGGAAATGAGATATAGTGAGATATAGATATATGGGCTGTTGCTGCCTGACAGCGAATGCAGCGCCGGAGACCCGGGTTCCACCCAACTACGGATGCCATCTGTACGGAGTTTGTACGTTCTCCCTGTGACCCGTGTGGGTTTTCTCTGAGATCTTCAGTTTCCTCCCACACTCCAAAGACGTTCAGGTTTGTAGGTTAATTGGGTTGGTAAATGTAAAGGTTGTCCCTAGTGGGTGTAGGATAGTGTTAATGTGCGGGGATCGCTGGTCGGCGCGGACACGGTGAGCTGGCTGTATCTCTAAACTGAAAAACAAATAGTGATCGTGTACAGTGAAATGATCAAGCCAAACCTTAAAACATTTGAAATACCCAAAGACTAAATGAAATTGTGTTAACACAGAATGAAGTTATATACAATTGTAATATTTTCTCAGCAAACCAACGGCTTTATAAATCCCTCCTCGAGCCTGGAGTTGGCACAGTGATGATCCTGATTCAACTGTCTGCCAGTGACTGTTGACAGCTTTTTTCCGCCTTCTGCCAATTCCCCTTGGCAAGCAGGTTTGATGATGATTAGTGAGGAAGGAGCTGGCAGGAATGTCACTCTGGGAAAGGTTCTGATGCTGCTCGGGAGTTTGGTCATGCCAGCTGACAAGCTGCAGAAAGTTCTGACCACCGAGTCAGACAGCAGGAAGCATTCCAAACCATGTTACAAGAACAACAATGGGAATTAAAATTTAAATTCTCTTTCCACGCAGCTGGTAAACTTCCAGGATGATTTGCATCACGCAGTGGGAGCAGAGAGGATGGAATTTTAGTTTTGTTTAGTTTCGTTTAGAGATGCAGCGCGGAAACAGGCCCTTCGGCCCACCCAGCTGCGCCGATCAGCGATCCCCGCACATTAACGTTATCATGCACACACTAGGAACAATTCACAATTATACCAAGCCAATTAACCTACAAACCTGTACGTCTTTGGAGTGCGGGAGGAAACCGAAAATCTCGGAGAAAACCCACGCAGGTCACGGGGAGAATGTACAAACTCTGTACAGACAGCTCCCATGGTCAGGATTGAACCCGGGTCTCTGGCGCTGTAAGGCAGTAACTCTACCGCTGCGCCACCGTGCCACATATATTGCAGGACGAGTAGAAATCAGCAGATGCTGCTTCTTTTCTTTTGTTTTATCTGGGACATAGGACAATAAAACATTCTTAACTCTCTTGACTCTTATCATTATGTCTGTATTTGACACATGATATCTGAGAACAATCTTAAGCAATGTTCACAACTTCAAATGTGTTTTTAAATGGAATCTGTGTTTTGTTTGTGTGCTTTCATGCGTTATAATGTGCTTTGGCAATACCTTAAAATGGTTGATAGGAAATTTACATCTCATTTCACAGCCTTTGCCGTTTCCTTTCTCAATTAGGTTGTGTTCTGCTAATCGACTGTAGACCTTTACAGCTGGTGATATTTGGCAAAACACGTCACTTACAATCTGGACAATTGTTCAGCATTTTGATCTGTGTGGGGTTTCGTATTTCAAAGGCATTGTTCTGTGGAAACCAGAGGAGTTCCAATGATGATCAGACTTGAAACCGCTCATGTTTCCTGCCCTTCTCCATGGCAACAGGCTCCCGTTGGGGCAGGTCGGCACAGGGATTGTAACCGGATAGGGATTTTAAAGTACTCAAAAAAATCTATCCACTTTCACATGGAGATCATCTCCTATGTGCTGACCTTATCAATGCACAGAGGCAATTTGACGTTAAAAATCTTAGACTGGTGTGAATCCTTTATTTCAAAAAATATTAAAGCTCGAAGCCCACGTTGCTTATCTAATGAGGCTGTATTCAGTATAATGATGTAGTGCAGTAAGCCATTGACTCCCAGAAGAAGCGTGTCATAATAGTGACTATTAAACAAATTATTTCTAGATGAGTTTTTGGAAGGTAATACACATCTGTGGACATTTTGTGAACTGTGACACTTCTGTGAACTCACTACCCCAAACCGTCAGAGACTCCTCCTCACTCACCACATTCAAAACATCACTGAAGTCTCACCTCTTCAGCACTGCCTTCAACCACTGAAGGTCACCTCATCTTCTGTCTCCTTTCTCTGTTCGTTTACTTATTTATCTATTTATTCACTTCTCTATGTTCTAGAAATCCCTGTAAAGCGTCTTTGAGTGTTTGAAAAGCGCTATATAAATGTAATGCATTATTATTATTATTATTATTATTTTCATTGATGTTAAAATGAAAATTAAGTGGGTGGGCTGTGACCATTCGAGATTCAAGAGGAAAACTATCTTCTGTTCTCTCTACCGCTGATAATATTTGTCTCTAATAGTTTTCATAGGACTAGGATGAGAGGAGAAAGATTTAATAGGAACATGAGGAGCAAACCTTTCACACAGTCCATAGAAGGGCGGTCACGGTGGCGCAGCGGTAGAGTTGCTGCCTTACAGCGAATGCAGCGCCGGAGACCCAGGTTCGATCCCGACTACAGGTGCTGTCTGTATGGAGTTTGTACGTTCTCCTCGTGACCTGCGTGGGTTTTCTCCGAGATCTTCGGTTTCCTCCCACAATCCAAAGACGTACAGGTTTGTAGTTTAAATGGCTTGGTAAATGTAGAAGTTGTCCCTAGTGGGTGTAGGATGTTGTTAATGTGCGGGGATCGCTGGTCGGCGCGGACCAGTTGGGCGGAAGGGCCTGTTTCCGCGCTGTATCTTTAAACGAAACTGAACACAGTGGATGGTGGGTATATGGAATGAGCTGCCAGAGTTAGTAGTTGAGGCAAGTACTATCACATACTTTGCAGACATTTAGACAGATACATGGACAGGAAAGGTTTATATGGGCCAAATGGTTGCCTTTAGATCATAGAAGATAGAACAAGACAACAAAGGAAAAGTCTGACAGACGGGACTGGTGTAGATTGTGATTGGCGTGGGCAAGTTGGGCGGAAGGGCCAGTATGACTTTATGACTCTAATAACATGAGTGAGCAACATGACTATTCTGCGGTAGAAACATAGAAACATAGAAAAATAGGTGCAGGAGTGGGCCAATCAGCCCTTCAGGCCATTCAACATGATCATGGCTGATCATCCAAAATCAGTATCCCGTTCCTGCTTTCTCCCCATATCCCTTGATTCCGTTACCCCTAAGAGCTATATCTAACTCTCTCGTGAAAACATCCAGTGAATTGGACTCCGCTGCCTTCTGTGTTAGAGAATTCCACCGATTCATAACCCTCTGGGTGAATAGTTTTTCCTTATCTCAGTCCCGAATGGTCTACCCCTTATTAAACTGTGACCCCTGGTTCTGGACTCACCCAACATGGGGAACATTTTTCCTGTATCTAGCCTGTCCAATCGCTTAAGAATTTTTAATGTTTCTATAAGATCCCCTCGCATCCTTCTAAATTCCAGTGAATACAAGCCCAGTCGATCCATTCTTTCATCATATGTTAGTCCCGCCATCCCGGGAATTAACCAGATAATCTTTTAAACTGTAGCCAGTGAGTTTGATTTCACCGTTGCAGCACCTTTACTTAGATATTTGCTAAATTTAGATAGAATGATGGAATTGTCAAATATTATGGGAGCATAGGTTGTAGTTAAAGGATTAAATGAGATTTATGAGGGTTTTTTTTTTACAAAGAGGGTGATTGGTGCCTGGGATATGGTGCATTGGACATGGTGGAAGCAGATATGATAGCAATGTTTGATAGCAAGCAGGCAACTGAACCATCCTGACACCTCTAGAGAGCAGTGCTGAACGACTATCTACCTCATTGGTGATCTCTTGGACTATCTTTGATCGGACTTTACTAGCTTTATCGTGCGATATATGTTTATCATGTATCTGTACACTGTGAATGGTTCAATTGAAATCATGTTTTGTCTTTCTGCTGACTGGTTAGCACGCAACAAAAGCTTTTCACTGTACCTCGGTACACGTGACAATAAACTACACTGAAACTAAACTGAAACTAAACCTTCTCTCCCGAGATGCTGCCTGACCCGTTGAGTTACTCCAGCATTTTGTGTCTACCTTTGAAACTAAAACTGTTTATTATGCTTTTAGACAGACCCATGAACTGGCAGGGAATAGAGGAATATGGATGAGTTCAGATTGGCATCATGATCAGCACAGACATTGTGAGCCGGAGAGCATTTTCCTTTGTTGTCTTGTTCTATCTTCTATGATCTAAAGGCAACCAAATGTAATAGTTTGTCTTTGGACAGTTGCCGTAATTAATCAATTTCACGAGGGAAGATTAGCAACATCCCCTTACTTTCCCACCCCCTCCTCCTACATTCACACAGAAATACTCACAATTGTGGTTAAGTATGTTGAGGGGAACTACACACAGTTGACCATGTCCATCAAAGGCTAACATTTTGTGAACCAACTTTAGATAGTTCCTCTGTCCCTCTCTTCCCCTCCTCCTTCCCAGATCTCCCTCTATCTTCCTGTCTCCACCTATATCCTTCCTTTATCCCGCCCCCCTGACATCAGTCTGAAAAAGGGTCTCGACCTGAAACATCACCCATTCCTTCTCTCCCGAGATGCTGCCTGACCCGCTGAGTTACTCCAGCATTTTGTGAATAAAAGGCTAAAGATCGTAGCTAGCGAATAATTGACGATATCTGTTAGAGTAAACTGCACAGAATAAATTCATGGTCAATAATCCTAGCTCAACTTCTAATACCACCTTTTCCCATCTCCCAGTTCCCTACTTATGAGTGAACCCCATCTCCTATCTCTGCATTGGAATCTCCAGCCCTTATGTTGTACATTAAGCCAGTTCAAGGATTTAATCTGAAACTTCCGGTCCCTCTCACCAACAGTAAAATAGTCATCATTGTTTAGTGAATGGCGGTGGGGGGGGCAAGTCTAAGCTTTAAGGATTAACAAAAGGAACAAATTATGTTAAAAGCTTTAAATTTCCCTTGTTCAGTTCTGAAACCAAAGTTACTAAGGAAAATGTGAATCATTCTGTATAAAAAAAATAGATTTCCAGAATCAATTTGTTTAATGTAGATTGTGGCGCCAGGCCCGATCCTGACTACAGAGTTTGTACGTTTTCCCCCTTACCTGCATGGGTTTTCTCTGAGATTTTCAGTTTCCTCCCACACACCAAAGACTTGCAGGTTTGCAGGTTAATTGGCTTGGTATAAATGTAAATATAAAATTGCCCCTAGTACATGTAGGGTGGTGTTAATGTGTGGGGATCGCTGGTCGGTGTGGACTCTGTGGGCTGTTGCCACAATGTATCTCTAAACTAAAGTAAACTAAAAAACTAGTTTCCATATTTATTTACAACACCAGAAGCCATTCAGCCCATTGCTTCCGTGTCAGCTCTGGAGCAATCCCATCAGTCCCATCTCTCCAATTATTTCCCTATAAACTATTCTCACTCTTGTACCACCACCTTCTCTGCCCCACCCCCAGCTTTCTCTATCACCTGCCTACAGGGGGATAATGTACAGCAGCTACTTAATGCACCAGGATGTCTTCGGGAAGTCAGCAGAAACGGGAAAACCCAGAGGAAGCCCCCATGGTCATGGGGAGAACATGCAAACTCTGCAGAGACAGCATTGGAGGTCAGTGTCAAAACATTCTCACAGTAGCTGTGTGGTAACTAGGGTTGCTAACTATCTCACTCCCAAATACAGGACAAGGTGACGTCATCACCCCACGCCCCACGTGACCTCACCCAGCCAGCGGCCACGTGCTCCCGCTCCACCATTGGCGGTCGCCCGGGCCGGGAGGTGGGTTGCTACGCAACTTCCGTTAGGCGGCGCCCGGGCCTCCGGGCCTAGACTGTCCAGAGCTAAAATGTCGGAAACTTAGAGTGTCGGGGCCTACAGTGTCGGGGAGTACAGCGTCAAGGCCTAAACTGTCGGGACCTACAGCATCGGGACTTACAGTGTCGGGGCCTACAGTGTCGGGGCCTATAGCGTTGGGGCCTACAGTGTTGGGGCCTACAGTGTTGGGGCCTATAGCATCGGGGCCTACAGCGTCGGGGCCTACAGCACCCCCCCGGGCCTACAGTGTCGGGGCCTACAGTGTTGGGGCCAACAGTGTTGGGGCCTACAGTGTTGGGGCCTACAGTGTTGGGGCCTACAGTGTTGGGGCCTACAGTGTCCGGCCCTACAGTGTCGGGGCCTACAGTGTCGGGGCCTACAGTGTCGGGGCCTACAGTGTCCGGGCCTACAGTGTCGGGGCCTACAATGTCCGGGCCTACAGTGTCGGGGCCTACAGTGTCGGGGCCTACAGTGTCGGGGCCTACAGTGTCGAGGCCTACAGTGTCGGGGCCTACAGTGTCGGGGCCTACAGCGTCGGGGCCTACAGTGTCGGGGCCTACAGCGTCGGGGCCTACAGTGTCGGGGCCTACAGCGCCCCCCCGGGCCTAATACGTGATAAGGGCAGTGGGACAAACCAATTTAGCCCAAAATACGGGATGTGCCGGAAAATACGGGACAGTTGGCAACCCTAGTGGTAACAGTTCTATCCACTGCCATCCCATCATGCCATCTCAGCTATCTGTTTTTATGGGAAGAGACAGAAATCAAATATATTTTATCCCTATCCTATAACGCCATCCTTTTATCAAATAATAAAATATACAAAATGCAGCAATAGCCCCAATGTTGTTTTGAAATGAGCAGTAAATGCTGAATATATTCTTATTATCTCAGTGTAAAGGAAGCTGTAACTCCTCAGTTTTATTTTGTGATAATGCTCCTCATTGAATCATTGAAAGATACAACATTGAAACAGGCCCTTTGGCCAACTGAGTCCATGCTGACAATCAATCACCATCCCACTCAAAATCTATATCATCCTACTTTCCCATCAATTCATCCACACTTCAGAGGTAATTGACAACGGCCAATTAACCTGTAAACATCTATGGGATGTGGAAGGAAACCAGAGCACCCGGAGAAACCCCACATTGAATGCAACTGGATCGGTTTAACAGTAAATCTGCTGCAGCCAAGCTGTTACCTTTCCTTTCTCTCTTGTGTGTCTATAGGCCTGACAAAGTTAACTAATAAGGATCTTATTTAACTTAAGTTAACTCACAAGGAATTTATTTAACACTAAATAATCATCTATGAGATTAAAGGTGCATAATTTAAAACAAGCTATTTCACATACTGAATCATAGTGGAGGTTGGCACACATCAGCAGACAAAGTGATCGCGTTTAAATTGAATATTTATGACCAAAATGATTACTACATTGATCTTTTTTAAAGTGTAGTTTTAAGTTCCCATCTAAGTAAAGATTTGGAATTCTATATTACATTTTACACGTGTTTAGTTTTCCTTGTCTCACTCTAATGAAGTGGCAGCACGGTGGCGCATGCGGTAGAGTTGCTGCCTTACAGCACTTGCAGCGCCGGAGACCCGGGTTCGATCCTGACTATGGGTGCTGTATGTACAGAGTTTGTACGTTCTCCCCGTGACCGTGTGGGTTTTCTCCGAGATCTTTGGTTTCCTCCACACTCCAAAGACATACAGGTTTGTAGGTTAATTGTCTTGGTACAAGTGTAAATTGTCCCTAGTGTGTGTAGGTAAGATAGTGTTTATATGCGGGGGATTGCTGGTCAGTGCGGTCTCGGTAGGCTCGATGTATCTCTAAACTAAACTAAACTGAATGCCTCATCTCCATTCAGCAATGAGTAAACCATCACACAAGAGTTGTAGCCAAACTCAGTCTGAAGAAGGTTCTCGACTCGAAACGTCACCCATTCCTTCTCCCCAGAGATGCTGCCTGTCCCGCTCAGTTACTCCTGCATTTTGTGCCTATCTTCAGTGTAAACCAGCATCTACAGGTCCTTCTTACAGGTAAACGTTACTCCACCTGTGAACCAATGTTCCAGAATTGCTGATCATAAGATTAGAAGATCAGTCTGAAGAAGGGTCTCGACCCAAAACGTCACCCATTCCTTCTCTCCCGAGATGCTGCCTGACCTGCTGAGTTACTCCAGCATTTTGTGAATAAATACCTTCGATTTGTACCAACATCTGCAGTTATCTTCTTATAAGATCAGAAGATCCAGACAAGCCTTTCACTATTCATTACATTTCAATGAGGTCCCCCTCATTCTTCTAAACTCCAGTGACTACAAGCCCAGTGTCATCAAACGCTCATCATATGTTCACCTACTCATTCCTGTAAACCTCCTCTGGACCCTCTCAAATTTTAACCAATTGCACAATAAAATTAAAAAGCAATAATTGCTCCTGAACTGAACCAAAAATTAAAAAAAATATGATTAAGATGTTCTTCTCATTCCCCTCCCCTTCCCAGTTCTCCCACTAATCTTCCTGCCTCCTACTATATCCTATCTTTGTCAAGCATCCAGAGACCCGCTGAGTTAATCCAGCATTTTGTGTCTATCTTCGATTTAAACCAGCATCTGCAGTTTTCTTTCCTACACAACATAATAATACTTACTTCTCCATTTTGATTATTTTCCATTATCAAGAACCAACAGTTGTAGTTCCAACATCTATAGAAATAATTCATTGAACAGAGTTTGATGGTGAGAGTTTGCTAGCCAAGTACCTACATAAATCTGAGCTCGGATTCCCTCCGGACTAGCACCTCCCGAAGACGCTGGATCCGTGCCATTTCCATTTCAATTTCATCCGGAGTTGCAGTCAAATCATCCATGGAGATGATGTCAAGCTGATCAGCAACTGTGGAGAGAAACCAAAACCGCAATAAACAAACTGAAAATTACAGGTTTCAGCCTTGTTCAAGAATCCAAACAATCTCTGCTGTGGCTTTATTGAGTGACTCAAAACCAAATGTCTCCAATTTGCATGTAATTAGTTTCTAACAGCACATTCTATTTTGATTAATCAGTGCCATTCTTTTGAAAAATACAAATCATTATTTGAATGAGATAATCATGTTCTTGCGCCATTAGACTCTAAATTTTTAATTAATTATAACGGCTATATTTCCAGGTTCAGGAACCACAGTTAATGTCCTCACCCCGTCCAATGATACTGCCACTATCTTCTACTGAGAACAGAAGCATTAGGCTGTACTGCTGTCAACCAGGGACTAAGATGGGAAGATACTTCTTCGTTCAGTGTTTTAGAATTTTCTATACATGTGAGAAGTTTAGTCATTATCAAGGTGAAGTGGAGTGAAGGATGTAAGGAGAATAATCTGGGTAAGATCATGTGTCAGTGTCTGTGTGCGCATAGCTGGGTGCATTAGTGTTGCTTATGCTCAGGTCCACATGTGCATTTGTGTTCGATGTTTGTGCTGTGCCTGGCCTACGATCAACACTTGCTAAACACTTTAATTCTCCTTCCCATTCCCACGCTGTCTTAGGTCTCCTCCATTGTCAGAGTGCGACTAAATGCAAATTGGAGGAACAGCATCTCATATTTCGCTTGGGCAGCTTACAGCCCAGTGGTAATAATATTGATTTCTCTAACTTCAGGTAGCCCCAACATTCCCTCTCTCTCCATCCCTCCCCTACCCAAGTCACACTAGCTTCTCGTTTTCACTCAACAAACAGCTAACAAAGTCCTGTTTCCTTTATCATCGTTACTTTTTTACATACAGTATCTTTAATTCATTGTTTTTTATCTCTATACATGATCGTCTATATCTCTCATTTCCCTAATCCCTAACCAGTCTGAAGAAGGGTCTCGACCCGAAACATCACCCATTCCTTCTCTCGAGAGATGCTGCCTGTCCCGCTGGGTTACTCCAGCTTTTTGTGTCTATCTACGATCAATCAAACTACTTGCCACTAAGACTTTGTTCTGTCAAGTCCATGTGGTGCAACTCCGTGTTAAGAGTCCAGTACAAACATCTCTCATCCCTCAGAACTGGAACCGATGCAGATTATCCACAATCCCAACAAATTGCCCCAGAGTAAGAAGCCACTGTGTGTTTATCGAAAGAAGATGGTGCATGAGTTTTACTAAAACTTATTTCCTCTTAAGTGCATCTGAGGTCCAATATAGAATATTCTCCTAGTGTTTACATCGACACCTTCTGGGGACTGCAGGGAGGAGAGGCATGTGATTTCTGACCACCCCCTGTTCTAAACTTAACTGAATATTTAGGAAAAGCACCAAAGCCCCCTGATTGTCTATGAAGCCAATTTTTCCATCAACATGCTAACTGTGTTGAATACAGAAACTTTGCAATGTGGTAATAAGAGCTCGGACAGCTAGGCTCAGTGTAATTTATTGCCCCAAAATCACTGTATAAAGAGGCAAAATTAAATAACGTTCCATGGCATTGTTAGGTTTTAGTCAAACTGGTTTCTCTAATATTGTGAAGGTGACTGTCTGGGGCTTCTCACCTGCCTCAGATTCACAATTGATGCCCGATTGATTCACAAAATTCGTTTAATTTTTAATTTTTCAGTCATGGGTCTATGAACATTGCAGTATGACCTCAGTGTTTGACATGGAGCCCGATTGTAGATTGAAGTTTAATTAAGAGGTCATTCTTCCATTCACTAAAATTCTCCTGAGACTGAGGAGAGGAGATGAGAATCTCACTTCAGTTTCTCTGCCCTGGAGCCCAATTCCCCACTGCTCCATGTGCTGCATTTTCCAATCTCTAGCAGCATCAAAGCCAGCAGCAGCGGACAAATTAACAGCATCCCTCCCTGATCTCACTGCAGGATATTTCCGGACCGTTTCCTCTCGGGTGCTGAGTTTAGACTTTTAGTTTAGTTTAGTTTATTACTGTCACGTGTACAGTGAAAAGATTTCACTGTCACGGTACAGTGAAAAGATTATTACTGCCATGGTACAGTGAAAAGATTTTGTTTGCATGCTATCCAGTCAAAGAAAAGACTATATGATTACAATCAAGTTGTCTGCAGAAAAAAGATAAAGGGTACAACATTTAATGCAAGCTAAATCCGGATAAAAGATTGTTCAAAGGTCTCCAATGAGGTAGATGGGAGTTCAGAACTGCACGCGAGCTGATGAGAGGACCGTTCAGTTGACTGATAACGGCTGGGAAGAAACGGTCCTGGTATGCGTTCTCACACCTCTGTATCTCTTGCCTGATGGGGAGGGGAGATGAGGGAGTGACCGGGGTGAGACTAGTCCTTGATTATGCTGGCGGCCTTTCCGAGGCAACGTGAAGAGTAGATGAAGTCAATGGAAGGGAGGTTAATTTGCGTGATGGTCTGGGCATCATCCACAAATCTGCAATCTCAGCGGGTCAGGCAGCATCTCTGCAGAGAAGGAATGGGTGACGTTTCCGTTCAAGACCCTTCTTCAGACTGACCCGACCCTGGTCTTGACCCGAAACGTCACCCATTCCTTCTCTCCAGAGATACTGCCTGACCCGCTGAGTTACTCCAGCATTTTGTGTCTACCTTCGATTTAAACCATCATCTGCAGTTTTCTTTCCCACTCTACAATCTCTTGCGGTTTTGGATGGAGCTATTCCCAAACAATTCTGTGATGCTTCCCGATAAAATGCTTTCTACAATGTAGAACAATAGTTCTACAACTATATTCACAAATATAGACATTTGTGAAAGTTGTTGGGGACATGTCGAACTTCCTCAGCCTTCTAAGCAAGTAGAGGCATTGCTGTGCTTTCTTGGCCTTAGATTTGATGTGGCTGGTGCAGAACAAATTGCTGGTGCTATTTATTCCAGGAACTTGGAACTATTTTGGCACCCTCAATGTTTACCAGGGTTTGTGAACTGACTTCAGGAAGCGACGTAATCGCAATCTCCTTTGACTTGCTGACCCTGAGGGACGGGGTGTTGGCTTGGCACCAGATTATGAGGTTCTTAATCTCATCACTGTACTCCAGCTCATTGTTATTTATACGCGGCCCACTACAGTGGTGTTGACTGCAAATTTGTACATTGAGTTGATTTGCTATATTGCTGCACAGTCATGAGTGCATGAGGAGTATAGTCGGGGATTGAGAATGCATCCTTGTGGGGCAGCAGTGTGGAGGAGTGTTGTAGAGGATGATGTATCACATATCCTCACTGACTGTGGCCTGTTGGTCAGGAAGTGCAGGGTCCGGTTGCAGGGGAGAGCGCTAGCTCCAAGTTCCACAAGTTTGGAGATGAGCTTGGCTGAGATAAAGGTATTGGAAGCAGGGCTGGAGCTTTTGCAACCATTCATTTCACCAATTATGGCATTTCTAAAACTCCTCGAAACCCATTATTATTCATGGAATTTCAAAACTTACATTTAGTGCTGGAATGATCACCTTAAGATGGATAGATCTGTTAACCCTGCCTCACCACTGGGAGATTCAAGTCTACACCAGTACACAAGCTGGCTTGAGTCTTTAGTAAAGTACTGAGGGAGTGCTGCTTTGGTTGAATGTACCCTATTTGGATTAGATTACAAAGAGTGGGTTTGGTCTGGAAATAGCTTGGATCGGAAGGGGACATTAATTTAGTGGGTGTTTTCAGCAGTTTAAAGGGACATGGGCCAAATGCAGCCCAATCGGACTAGCTTAGGTACCAACCTGGTTGGCATGGACAAGTAAGATTGACTCCGTGATCTACGGCTCCATGCCTCTAGTTTACTTGAGCTCCAGTTGTTATGTAATTTTATAACACACTAGACAAAGTGGACCCGTTGGGCCCAAACCTCTCCTGTATTGGTGCAGCACCCTGTCCTCCCCCTCCCCTCTTTCCTCAACCCCCCATCCCTCTCCCTTCTCCCCCACTCCCCCTTCCCCCTCCCTCCTCCCTCCTCCCCTCCCCTCCTTTTAAACTTTAAAATGTGAATAGCTTTAAAAATATAACACCGATTTCAATAAAATTACTTGCATTATCACTAAAGTGACAATGGTGAGTAAGGTGGGCCTAAAATTGTTGTTCAATCACAAACAAGATAACAAACGAGAGTTTTAGTATATAGATGTGAACCAAGTTCATCGTTTATCTTTACAATTCTGCTTTATTGATATTGCATGGCAAAGCACGTAAAGATGCTCCACAACGTGATTTGACTTCTCCAATGTTCAGGTCAATTCAGATGGAGCACCTGTACATTATTGTAAGAGGCAGAAAATCATTGACAAAGTGGCTATTATTCTCTGATAAGCCATCGCCACTTACTCTAATGTTGTGGTGCCTCAAAGCTTTGCCATGTAAGTATATTGAAAAGGGATAGAAATTAGCCAATGCCTTTAGCAACTTCTCCACCTCACCCCCATGTTTAAGGTATACCACATCTATCTGTTGCCCGTCGGCTCCAGCTTTGCGCAATGCCTGCAACTGCATTTGTCTATAGAACAACAGGACGAGGTCTTGGAAATAATTTATTAGAAGCAATGTTTCTGAGGCATTCTGAGATCGCAACGTGATGACACACATGCAAAAAACTTTTTCACCCAGAGAGTTGTGAATTTGTGGAATTCTCTGCCACAGAAGGCAATGGAGGCCAATTCACTGGATGAATTTAAAAGAGTTAGATAGAGCTCTAGGGGCTAGTGGAATTAAGGGAAATGAGGAGAAGGCAGGCACGGGTTACTGATTGTGGATGATCAGCCATGATCACAATGAATGCCGGCTCGAAGGACCAAATGGCCTCCTCCTGCACCTATTTTCTATGTTTCTATGTTTCTATCGCTGGACCTGGCATGGGATACTTTGTAACTTTGTCAGCGCCCTTTACATGGCGACCGTTTGCATACCTTGGGTATGTAAGCAAAGGATTTCTCTGTGACTTGTCACATGTGACAACAAAGTACTCAATTTAATGCAATGCCTGCAGCTGTAATTGCCTCTTTATGTTGCAAATGCTTGCCTTAATGGAATCACTGTATAAAAAACAAAGACAGCGCTAACTGGTGATGAACACTTCAGCAGCTCCAAATGTAAAATGGTGTTGCCAATTAAACGCAAAATGAAGCAGTGTACATTTATTTCAACACTAACAAAATAATCAGACAATTTAAATGTAAAATCTACATCAATATAGCAGTCAATAAAAAATTTGGTTGAAAAGTGAAAATAATTCTATTTGGCAAGCAAGGTAAACAATTTCAAAGCTGACATTAAAAGTATAATTTTTAGCCTTAAGATATTTTATAATGTATTAACGTTATAGATATTAAATTACAAAATATCTTCAGGCAAAAATTTATACTTTTAATGTCAGCTTTGAAATCGTTTACCTTGCTTGTGAAATAAAATTATTTTCACTTTTGATCTCAATTCTTTGTTCATTGCTGTTCCTTAAATATTAAGTTTATATAAAACTTGTATTGTATTTGGAACAAAATGTTAATAAAAACCAAGCTTGGAAGACAATAACAAAACAAACAGAAAGCAGATCCAACCCTCAACGTGTAACATGTTCAAAGAACAATGAAAAACAAGAATTAATATTATCCTTGACAGTATGTAGGATTTTTGTGTAAATGTAAACAATGAAATAATTGAGTGAAATAAACTTTTGAAATACCAAGTATGATTTTATAAATCTAATGTGATAAACACAATGAATAGTTGTGTAGGAAGGAAATGCAGATGCTGGTTTAAACCGAAGATAGACACAAAAAGCTAGAATAACTCAGCGGGTCAGACAGCATCTCTGGAGAAAAACGTCGCCTATTCCTTTTCTCCAGAGATGCTGTCTGGCCCGCTGAGTTACTCCAGCTTTTTGTGTCCATCCACAATGAATAGTTAATCATTTTTCCTTTGAAAGTCATCTTTGAAATCTGGATGTTTGATTTGGTCAAATAATCTATTTTGATTTCAGCTGGTGTGAATATTGGCCAAATCATGGGTTTACCATTCTACCACCTTTAACATTCTACCACCTGTTTAGTTGCATCCACCCAAGAGAATAAAAAGGGCCAGAATTAAACATCACAAACAAAAGCTCTCTTGATAGAATTTCAGCCAAAATGTTTGAGTTCAAGAGATGTTTAAACATAAACCCACCTGCCTCGGATAGAGGGCAGGAATTCTATCAAACAAGTGAGAAATGACAAAGGACAGGTAAAAATAGTCGAAGTGTAGAGCAGCTATCATCGAGCTGAGGTCCTGGTCACCTCATTCAGGAAGAATATGGAGGCTTCGAGAAGGATGCACAAGAAGCTGCCTGGATTAGAGAATATTACTATAAGGAGAGGTTGCATAAACTCTGCAGCATCAGAGGCTGAAGCGAGACCTGACAGAAGTTTAGATAATGATGAGAGGCTTTTATAGGGTCAGAGTTTTGGCCTCAAGAGTAAAAATGTCAGATATAGAGTACATAGTTTTAAGGTGAAAGGAGATGTGCAAGGCATGTTTTTGCAACAAAGAATGATGGGTGTTTGGAACACGCACAGCCAAGGAGGGGGATATGCCTCTTAAACGATAGTGACATTTAAGAGGCATTTAGATAGATATATGAACATGCAGGGAATGGAGGGACATGAATCAAAGTGCAAGTAGAGGGGATTAATTAAATTTGGCATCTTGGTCAGCACCGGCATTGTTCCTGTGCTGTTCCACGCCACTCGTTGTACGGACGAACCGGTTTAACATGCTCAGCAGACTATTCTAAAACCGTGTTACATTAGTAACATCTATGTGCTTTCTAATTGTCCACTTTAGTTACTTATTTCCAATTCATTTCCATTACTTTGTTATGTAATACACAATCCATCTTATTTTGTGTAAGAAGGAACTGCAGATGCTGGTTTAAACTGAAGATAGACTGGTCTGAAGAAGGGTCTCGACCCGAAATGTCACCCATTCCTTCTCTCCAGAGATGCTGCCTGTCCCGCTGAGTTACTCCAGCATTTTGTATCCATCTTATTTTGTTGGCTTTCAAACATCTGGAAGTAATGAGTATTATTAAGTGAAGCCTTATTATTTAGCTGTGACCGTAAGTGCACTATGATATTTAATTATTGTTGACTTGTGTTCTTTAAACATTCACTCATGTTCTATATTTAAGCTGGTTGACTTCTCTGTTGGTTTTGTCTATCAATTGTCAGCACAATCATGTCTCATGCTTCTGGCACCAAAATTACAAGCACATAACCAGTTTTATGTTTCTTTATAATTGACATTTTTTTTTAGATGTATTTACATAGAAACATAGAAAATAGGTGCAGGAGGAGGCCATTTGGCCGTTCGAGCCAGCACCGCCATTCATTGTGAGCATGGCTGATCATCCCCAATCAGTACCCTGTGCCTGCCTTCTCCCCATATCCCTTGATTCCATTAGCCCCTAGAGCTCCATCTAACTCTCTTTTAAATTCATCCAGCGAATTGGCCTCCACTGCCCTCTGTGGCAGAGAATTCCACAAATTTACACCATTCCAAATGAGTAGTGCAGTGGTGCTGCAGAGAATTGGGCTGTTTATCAGCTCTTGGCATGAACTCTGCTGCATGTTCTCCTATGGGTTTGGCTGGGTGCTTCAGTCTCCTCCCACATCCCAACGGCAAGAGGGTTACTTGGTTAATTGTTTACTGTAAATTGCTCCTCGTGTAGGTGGGTGGTCAGAGAATTAGAGGGGGTGGGGGGAGGGGTTGGTGAATAGGTATTCAAGAGAGAACCAGGAAATAATCATTATCAGTATTGGTTTATTATTGTTATGTACACCAAGGTACAGTGAACAGATTTTGTTTGTGGCTATCCAGTCAAATTAAATCATCTATCTATATAATACTAAAACTCTGCGGTCCAACATTCCGTATGTATGTATGTATATGTGTATGTACGGAAGATTACTTACAAACCCTACTCCTCCTAGACGGTACACCAAAGCGCTACGATTTTTGTACCGCCGTATTCACCATTAACCTGGGCAACTATTGTAAGTACTTTCGTTCAAATTGAAGCTACCTTTTTAAAGCTAGAGAGATATTAAAGTTTAAATTTTCATTTCTAACCCTTTTCTTCAAGGGGCTACATTTGTTTCCAAAAGTTTACAGAAAAGGATTTAGTTTTCAGCAAGGATTTAGTTTTCAGCTTGTGACGGCGGCTACATTGTTTCGAAAAGCTTCCAAGAAGTCTTTTTTGTTATTGCAAGTCAAGTCAAGTCAAGTCAAGTCACTTTTATTTGTATAGCACATTTAAAAACAACCCACGTTGACCAAAGTACTGCACATCTGATTAGGAAAAAAACCCAAAACATCTGATTAGGAAAAAAAAAAAAAAAAGAAGGCTATAGTGGTCACTTGACATACACAGATCAGGAGGACAGAGTAAGAGTGGGGCTGGGGGAGGAGAGAATGGGGGGTGTGGGGACGGGCCCAACGGGCCCTCCCCAACGGGCACACTTGGAGAGTAAGAGTGGGGCTGGGGGAGGAGAGAATGGGGGGTGTGGGGACGGGCCCAACGGGCCCTCTTTTCCGGGCCCAACGGGCACACTTGGAGAGTAAGAGTGGGGCTGGGGGAGTGAGAATGGGGGGTGTGGGGACGGGCCCAACGGGCCCTCTTTTCTAGTCTATCTATATACTACTAAAACTCTGCGGTCCAACATTCCGTATGTATATGTGTATGTACGCAAAGATTCCGAAGAGTTTCTGTCCATAACTTACAAACCCTACTCTCCCAGACGGTACACCAAAGCGCTACGATTTTTGTACCGCCATATTCACCATTAACCTGGGCAACTATTGTAAGTACTTTCGTTCAAATTGAAGCTACCTTTTTAAAGCTAGAGAGATATTAAAGTTTAAATTTTCATTTCTAACACTTTTCTTGAAGGGGCCAAACCCTACTCCTCCCAGACGGTACACCAAAGCGCTACGATTTTTGTACCGCCGTATTCACCATTAACATGGGCAACTATTGTAAGTACTTTCGTTCAAATTGAAGCTACCTTTTTAAAGCTAGAGAGATATTAAAGTTTAAATTTTTCATTTCTAACCCTTTTCTTGAAGGGCTTCAGCGCGTGATGTCACAATGGCACCCGTGCACCAATGAGAGATCAGCTCGCGATGGACAAGCGGCTGCTATTGGGTGTTTACTACTTTAAATTTACATAATTTTTTTTCTGACCTTTTTTTTCAAGGTCTTCAGCTTGTGACGTCACAATGCTTGTGTGAGATGGTTGCAACATTGTTGCGAAAAGCAACTGCCAGTTTTTTAAAGTTGTGCGAGTCACTTAACATACACAGATCAGCATGGGGCCCCTATTCCCTCCCTCCCCCCCCTTCCCCCCTCAACCCCTTCCTCCCCACTCCTTCCCACCTCCACCCCCCTCCCTCCCCCCCTTCCCCCCTCCCCTCCCCCCTCCCTCCCCCTCCACACCTCCCTCCCTCCCCCTTCCCTCCCTCCCCTCCTCCCGGTTACAATGGAAACCCTACGAGGACGGGCCCAACGGGGAAAGAGGGGTACTGGGAAAAGGGGAGGTCCCCCTCACTCCCCCCTTCCCCATCCCATCCCCCCTCCCTCCCCTCTCCCGCCCCCTTCCCCCCTCCCCTTCCCCCCTCCCTCCCCTCCTCCCTCCACACCTCCCTCCTCCCTCCCTCCCCTTCCCTCCCTCCCATCCTCCCAATGCTTGTGTGAGATGGTTGCAACATTGTTTTGAAAAGCAGCTGACAGAAGCACTAAGTAGCCGCGAATGTTTCAAAACCAGCACTTAACTGCGAATGTTTTTTTAAAAAGCACTTAACCGCGAATGTTTCAAAACAAGCAATTAAAAAGCACTTTTTTTTTTTTAAGTATTTTTTTATTCCAAGAGAATGGGGAGGGTCTGAGAATGGGGACTGGGGAGGGGGACAACAGGGGTCGTTGCGGTGGGGGCTTGGTGGTGGGGGAAAGAGGGGTACTGGGAAAAGGGGAGGTCCCACTTCCCCCCTCAACCTCTTCATCCCCCCTCCTTCCCACCTCCATCCCCACTCTCTCCCCCTTCAATCCCAACCTCCATCACCACTCAGCCCCTAACTCACCCGTCCCTCTTTCCCTCCATCCGACCCTCCCCCACTCCCTCCCCCCCTCCCTCCAGCCTTCCACCCCTCTCCCCCTCCCCCCTCCTTCCACCCTCCCTCCCCCCCTCCCGGTTACAATGGAAACCCTACGGGGACGGGCCCAACGGGGAAAGAGGGGTACTGGGAAAAGGGGAGGTCCCCCTCCCTCCCCCCTTCCCCCTCCCCTCCCCCCTCCCCTCTCCCTCCCCCTCCCTCCCCCTCCCCCCTACCCCCCTCCCTCCCCCTCCCCCCTACCCCCCTCCCTCCCCTCCCCCCTCCCTCCCCTCTCCCCTCCCTCCCCTCCCCTCCTCCCTCCACACCTCCCTCCTCCCTCCCTCCCCCTTCCCGCCCTCCCCTCCTCCCGGTTACAATGGAAACCCTACGAGGACGGGCCCAACGGGGAAAGAGGGGTACTGGGAAAAGGGGAGGTCCCCCTCCCTCCCTCCCCCCTACCAACCTCCCTCCCCTCTCCCTCCCCCCCTACCCTCCTCCCTTCCCCCCTCCCCCCTCCCATCCCCCCCTCTCCCCCCTCCCTCACCCCTACCCCCCTCCCTCCCCTCTCCCTCCCCCCTCCCCCCCTCCCCTCCCCCCTCCCTCCCCCCTCCCTCCCCTCCTCCCTCCCCCTTCCCTCCCCCAACCCTCCCCCTTTCCTCCCATCCCGGTTACAATGGAAACCCTACGAGGACGGGCCCAACGGGCCCACTCGGTCTAGTATAATACTAAAACTCTGCGGTCCAACATTCCGTATGTATGTATGTATATGTGTATGTACGGAAGATTACTTACAAACCCTACTCCTCCTAGACGGTACACCAAAGCGCTACGATTTTTGTACCGCCGTATTCACCATTAACCTGGGCAACTATTGTAAGTACTTTCGTTCAAATTGAAGCTACCTTTTTAAAGCTAGAGAGATATTAAAGTTTAAATTTTTCATTTCTAACCCTTTTCTTCAAGGGGCTACATTTGTTTCCAAAAGTTTCCAGAAAAGGATTTAGTTTTCAGCAAGGATTTAGTTTTCAGCTTGTGACGGCTACATTGTTTCGAAAAGCTTCCAAGAAGTCTTTTTTGTTATTGCAAGTCAAGTCAAGTCAAGTCAGTTTTATTTGTATAGCACATTTAAAAACAACCCACGTTGACCAAAGTACTGCACATCTGATTAGGAAAAAACAAACAAACATCTGATTAGGGAAAAAAAAAAAGAATGAAGGCTATAGTGGTCACTTGACATACACAGATCAGGAGGACGGGCCCAACGGGCACACTTGGAGAGTAAGAGTGGGGCTGGGGGAGGAGAGAATGGGGGGTGTGGGGACGGGCCCAACGGGCCCTCTTTTCCGGGCCCAACGGGCACACTTGGAGAGTAAGAGTGGGGCTGGGGGAGTGAGAATGGGGGGTGTGGGGACGGGCCCAACGGGCCCTCTTTTCTAGTATAATACTAAAACTCTGCGGTCCAACATTCCGTATGTATGTATGTATATGTGTATGTACGGAAGATTACTTACAAACCCTACTCCTCCTAGACGGTACACCAAAGCGCTACGATTTTTGTACCGCCGTATTCACCATTAACCTGGGCAACTATTGTAAGTACTTTCGTTCAAATTGAAGCTACCTTTTTAAAGCTAGAGAGATATTAAAGTTTAAATTTTTCATTTCTAACCCTTTTCTTCAAGGGGCTACATTTGTTTCCAAAAGTTTCCAGAAAAGGATTTAGTTTTCAGCAAGGATTTAGTTTTCAGCTTGTGACGGCGGCTACATTGTTTCGAAAAGCTTCCAAGAAGTCTTTTTTGTTATTGCAAGTCAAGTCAAGTCAAGTCAAGTCACTTTTATTTGTATAGCACATTTAAAAACAACCCACGTTGACCAAAGTACTGCACATCTGATTAGGAAAAAAAAAAAAAACATCTGATTAGGAAAAAAAAAAAAACGGGCACACTTGGAGAGTAAGAGTGGGGCTGGGGGAGGAGAGAATGGGGGGTGTGGGGACGGGCCCAACGGGCCCTCCCCAACGGGCACACTTGGAGAGTAAGAGTGGGGCTGGGGGAGGAGAGAATGGGGGGTGTGGGGACGGGCCCAACGGGCCCTCTTTTCCGGGCCCAACGGGCACACTTGGAGAGTAAGAGTGGGGCTGGGGGAGTGAGAATGGGGGGTGTGGGGACGGGCCCAACGGGCCCTCTTTTCTAGTCTGTATACTAAAACTCTCGTTTGTTATCTTGTTTGTGACTGAACTTCAGCCAAAACGGTACACGATAGCGCGACAATTTTAGGCCCACCTTACTCACCATTGTCACTTTAGTGATAATGCAAGTAGTTTTATTGAAATCCGTCTTACATTTTTAAAGTTATTCAGATTTTAAAGTTTAAAAGGAGGGGAGGGGGAGGGGGGAATGGGGGAGAAGGGAGGGGGGGGAGGGTTGAGGAGAGAGGGGAGTGGGGGAGGACAGGGTGTTGCACCAATGCAGGAGAGGTTTGGGCCCAACGGGTCCACTTGGTCTAGTACTAAATACAAATACGATCAAGCCATGCACAAATACAACAGGTAGATTTCTCTAACTTCAGATAGTTCCTCTGTCCCTCTCTTTCCCGTCCCCCTTCCCAGTTCTCCCACTGTCTTCCTGTCTCCAACTGCATCCTATCTTTGTCCCGCCCCCTCCCCTGACATCAGTCTGAAGGGTCTCGACCTGAAACGTCACCCATTCCTTCTCTCCTGAGATGCTGCCTGACTCGTTGAGTTACTCCAGCATTTTGTGATACCTTCGATTTGTACCAGCATCTGCAGTTATTTTCCTACACAACTACAACAGGTTGTGCAAAGAGAAAAATACCAGAGGGCAGAATACAGAGTTTTGTAGAATTGTAGCATTTCAGTTGCAGAGATAATATCCAACATCCGTAATGCGGTAGGTTGGAAGATCAGGGCTAGCGCTACCTTCTCAGAGGACCATTTGAGTGAGGACTAGTCTGATAACAGCGGGAAGAAGCTGTTCCTGTATCTGGTGGTAGGTGCTTTCAATAAGTGGGGGAACAGGATTGATGGGGCTGCTCTGAGAGTCAGCATAAACTCAGTGAGGATTAGGACCTCTTTATACGTCAGGAAAAAAAGTATGAGAATAAGTAATAGCATTGATTACTTGGAGAATCTAATTATATTCCTGTGTCTTTTTAAGCAATCTTCCTCTTCTTACGCAGTCCCTCAGGAACAAGGGTAACATTCTTCCGCTCCAGTTATGTTGGTGCCAAGGAGGCTGATGAAGGCAATGTGGAAGGCAGTGTTGCAGGTGAACCTGGAGGTGCTTGATGGAGCAGGCAGGGAGCTAGTTGTGGTGCCTGCTCTCATACAAAGCACCTGATGTTGTAAAATGCATTCAAAATCTTTGCCATTTGGGAAATTAAGCTGCCAGGATCCCCGTTAGTCAGGGGGGCTGTTACATTTAGTGAAAGAAGTTTGAAGAACTTTGAACTTTGAACTACTCTCTTGCAATTTCTCATCTTGGTGAAGTTCGGATAGGGACCTGTTTGGAAGTCTGCTGTTGGACAGGCAGACAACGTGGCATTGAGCCAACCGAATGTAATTAGGCACGGTGTGCTGCAGATTGGGACATTGGCACTGGTTCATTAATTCTGCTGGTGGACGAAGCAGTAATGACTTCTCTCTGGTGCTTTGAAATGCACGCTGTAGGTAATGTTTTTATAGAAGGGTCGGGATCAAAGCTGCCCACCAGACCTTGAGCTTTGTTTCAGATCTTTAAATACTCTTTTCTTCAGATGTGCCAGCACACTGAAGATGACATTCATCACTGGTGTCTGCCTTTGTTGTGAGGCAGCTACCAAAATGTAGGAAGTGGTCTACATATTCCAGGGAATGGCCATGGACCTTTGTTGTTGAAGATGGCACTGTACAGAGGGGAAAGGTTGACAGAGGTGCTTGGTTTTGCTGATATCACACACAAGACCATTTAGTTTGGTTTAGAGATACAGCACGGAAACGGGCCCTTCGGCCCACCAAGTCTGCGCCGACCAGCGATCCCTGCACATGAACACTATCCTACACACACTAGGGTCAATTCACAATTATACCAAGCCAATTAACCTACAAACCTGTACGTCTTTGGAGTGTGGGAGGAAACCAAAGATTTTGGAGAAAACCCACGTAGGTCACGGGGAGAACGTACAAACTCTGTACAGTTAGCACCCATAGTCAGGATCAAACCCAGGTCTCTGGCGTTGTGAGGCAGCAGCTCTACCCGCTGTGCCACTGTGCCACCCATTTCTCTCATATGCTTCAGTGAGCAAGTTGACTATAACCTGGGGGTCAGCCTTATGGTTTGTCCATTCACAAGAGTCATTGTGCACTACCGCTCAATCACTGCCTTTGGCATGATAGACACAAAAGGCAGGAGTAACTCAACAGGACAGGCAGCTTCACTAAGGAAGACACCAACAATTTCCCAGATGTATTAGAGGACAGAGATCCTAGGGTGACGGAGGAACTGAAGGAAATTCACAGGAGGCAGGAAATGGTGTTGGCTAGACTGATGGGACTGAAGGCTGATAAATCCCCAGGGCCTGATGGTCTGCATCCCAGGGTACTTAAGGACGTGGCTCTGGAAATTTTGGACGCATTGGTGTTCATTGTCCAATGTTCTATAGATTCAGGTTCAGTTCCTGTAGATTGGAGGGTAGCTAATGTTATCCCACTTTTTAAGAAAGGAGGGAGAGAGAAAACAGGAAATTATAGACCAGTTAGCCTGACATCAGTGGTGGGGAAGATGCTGGAGTCAATTATAAAAGAAGAAATTGCACAGCATTTGGATAGCAGTAACAGGATCGTTCCGAGTCAGCACGGATTTAGGAAGGGGAAATCATGCTTGACTAATCTTCTGGAATTTTTTGAGGATGTAACTAGGAAAATGGACAAGGGAGAGCCAGTGGATGTAGTGTACCTGGACTTTCAGAAAGCCTTTGATAAGGTCCCACATAGGAGATTAGTGGGTAAGATTAGACCACATGGTATTGGGGGTAGGGTGCTGACATGGATAGATAATTGATTGGCAGACAGGAAACAAAGAGTAGGTCCCTTTCAGAATGGCAGGCAGTGACTACTGGGGTACCGCAAGGCTCGGTGCTGGGACCGCAGCTATTTACAATATACATTAATGACTTGGATGAAGGAATTAAAAGTAACATTAGTAAATTTGCGGATGACACAAAGCTGGGTGGCAGTGTGAACTGTGAGGAGGATGCTATGAGGATGCAGGGTGACTTGGACAGGTTGTGTGAGTGGGCAGATGCATGGCAGATGCAGTTTAATGTGGATAAATGTGAGTTTATCCACTTTGGTGGTAAGAACAGGAAGGCAGATTATTACCTGAATGGTGTCAAGTTAGGAAATGGGGAAGTACAAAGAGATCTGGGCATCCTTGTTCATCAGTCACTTAAAGTGAGCATGCAGGTACAGCAGGCAATGAAAAAGCTAATGGCATGTTGGTCTTTATGACAAGAGGAGTTGAGTATAGGAGCAAAGAGATCCTTCTGCAGTTGTACAGGGCCCTAGTGAGACCTCACCTGGAGTACTGTGTGCAGTTTTGGTCTCCAAATTTGAGGAAGGACATTCTTGCTATTGAGGGCGTGCAGCGTAGGTTCACTAGGTTAATTCCCGGAATGGCAGGACTGTCATATGTTGAAAGACTGGAGCGACTAGGTTTGTATACGCTGGAATTTAGAAGGATGAGAGGGGATCTTATTGAAACATATATGATTATGAAAGTGCTGGCTCGAAGGGGGCCGAATGGCCTACCCCTGCACCTATTGTCTATTGTCTATTGATTGGACACGTTAGAGGCAGGAAACATGTTCCCAATGTTGGGTGAGTCCAGAACCAGGGGCCACAGTTTAAGAATAAGAGGTAGGCGATTTAGAACGGAGACGAGGAAAAACTTTTTCAGTCAGAGAGTTGTAAATCTGTGGAATTCTCTGCCTCAGAAGGCAGTGGAGGCTAATTCCCTGGATGCTTTCAAGAGAGAGCTAGATAGAGCTCTTAAAGATAGCGGAGTCAGGGGGTATGGGGAGAAGGCAGGAACGGGGTACTGATTGTGGATGATCAGCCATGATCACATTGAATGGCGGTGCTGGCTCGAAGGGCCGAATGGCCTACTCCTGCACCTATTGTCTATTGTTTATTGTCTACCACTGGAGCGACGGAATGTGTGACGTCTCGGGTTGAAACCATTCTTCAGATGCCTTTGGCATGATGTTGGTCTGGAATGGAGGTAATGTGGATGGAACAGTTTCTCATTTATCCTGTTAGCTCCTCTCCACCTGGAAGCTAGTTGGAGGTGAGGTGGTAAGAGAGACTGGAGGAATGACACAGCTCCTGCTGCCCTGATGGACTCAATGGGTAGGATCATATTTTCATTTTAAATTTGTATTAAATCCACAAAGATTTAATGATCTATTTAAAAGTTTCCTTTTAGACATATAAAACATAGAAAATAGGTGCAGGAGGAGGCCATTTGGCCCTTCGAGCCAGCACCGCCATTCATTGTGATCATGGCTGATCATCCACAATCAGTTACCCGTGCCTGCCTTCTCCCCATATCCCCTGATTCCGCTAGCCCCTAGAGCTCCATCGAACTCTCTTTTAAATTCATCCAGTGAATTGGCCTCCACTGCCTTGTTTGGCAGAGAATTCCACAAATTCACAACTCTCTGGGTGAAAAAGTTTTTCTCACCACAGTTTTAAATGGCCTTCCCTTTATTCTTAGACTGTGGCCCCTGGTTCTGGACTCCCCCAACATTGGGAACATTTTTCCTACACCTAGCTTGTCCAGTCCTTTCAGCATCAATTTGCCTTCTTCCTCCCCTGTGAAACTCGATTTTACAATCACAATTTGACAGGTCCATTATGTTCTGGCATTGACTACATCTGGCCCTGTGTGGTGCAGAGTATTGAATGCACGAGAGACCAGATAGGAGTGCCACTGACCTGCAACTCCACCACATTCACCAGTGAGTTCAGGGACATCCATAGAGTATTGAGCTGACAGGCCAATTATATTTCATTCCTGGCACTTCAGCTTCACCCCAGCTGTATCTCTTGTGGTCTCATTCATCTGAAAGGGGTCACTGACCTCTGCCGGGTTAATGGCTGGGTATTCTTTCACTTTATTCAAAATAATATTCATGTTTCTAATTAATTTACATGGTTAATGTGTTTTAACAACTTTAGTTCCGTTTTTTAGTTTAGAGATACAGTGCGGAAACAGGCCCTTCGACCCACCGAGTCCGCACCGACCGGCGATCCCCACATATTAACACAAGCCTGCACGCACTAGGGACAATTTACACTTATACCAAGTATTCAAACCCAAGTCAGTTAACCTACAAACCTGTACATCTTTGGAGTGTGGGAGGAAACCGAAGATCTCGGAGAAAACCCACGCAGGTCATGGGGAGAACGTACAAACTCCGTACAGACAGCACCCGTAGTCGGGATCGAACCTGGGTCTGTGACGCTGCAAGCGCTGTAAGACAGCAACTTTACCGTGCCGCCCTTCTTATAAACTTCTTATAACAAGTTTTGTTTTAATTATTTTAATATTTTTCAACTATTTCTAAATATCTCGGATCACCAGAGGTGCATTAGAAAGTTATTTGACAGGACAGGCTGCCAGAGGCCCAGCACTGCTCATGGCCTAACACGAGCTTGCATCCTCTCTACTTGTACCATGGTGGTGGGACAATGTGTAGGAAGGAACTGCAGATGCTGGTTTAAACCGAAGATAGACACAAAAAGCTGGAGTAACTCAGCGGGACAGGCAGCATCTCTGGAGAGAAGGAATGGGTGATGTTTCAGGGTCGAGACCCTTCTACGGAGTATTGGGGGATATGAGGAACGGTGTTGTCATTGAATGTAGGTGTGACTGCAAGACCAACACAAGGTGCCAGCTGCGATTCATTCTGTTGGCTTGATACGACCTGAGATTTTCCCTCAGATTCCATATTGTACCCCTTGTTACTTTGTTTCTCTCCCCAGGATAGAAGCAAAGTCTTCCAATCAGCTGGGTTCCCACTTTCCCTTGATCTTTTTCCCTTAATTAATTTGCTGATCGTGTCAGAAGGACCACAAAAGCAGTTTCTGCTTTCCCAAGACATGCGGTGATTTTGTAACCCTCAAATAGGTCACTGGCTCCTGATCTAGCTCAACTTTGCCCAGCTTATTGCATGCAATGTACTCCTCAATTCTTCAAAATCAGTCCTATCAAAATATAAACCCTTGGTTTATGACAATCCTTTGCCCTTTCAAACTTAATATCAAATTCAATTTCTTGTAGTTACTATTTGCAAGAATTTCCCATTCTATCAGATAGTAAATTAATTCTGGTTCCTTCATTGCTGAAATGGGTTCATTATGATTGTTGCTGAATCTGGTACGGTCTCTCTCAACATCTGTTCTAAAGCAGACGGTCCTATCAGAGTGAAACAAGCAACTGCAGATGCCAGTTTACACAAACAACACAATGTGCTGGAGTAACTCAGCAGGTCTTGCAGCATCTCTGGAGAACATGGATGGATGATATTTCAGGGGTGGGACCCTTCTTCAGACTGATTGTAGAGGGTGGTGGGGGTGGAAGAGAGGGTGGGCAGTACACAGCTCAGTTTCCACTCCATACTAAACCTCACTGAAGACTGTCTTTCTAATATGGAAATAATTCACCTGTTCTCCCTCTCTGATCAAAATTCATATAGTTTGGAATATTTGGTCTCCAATCATGGTCAGCTTCTCGTAAACTTTCTGTCACAGCCTCTGCCTGGAGCTGAAACTTTCTAATCCATGCAACATTCTGGTCAACCTCTTCTGCGCCCACTCTAAAGCCTCCACATCTATATACTAAAACTCTCGTTTGTTATCTTGTTTGTGACTGAACTTCAGACAAAACGGTACAGGATAACGCGACAATTCTAGGCCCACCTTACTCACCATTGTCACTTTAGTGATAATCCAAGTGGTTTTATTGAAATCGGTCTTATATTTTTAAAGTTATTCACATTTTAAAGTTTAAAAGGAGGGGAGGGGGAGTGGAGGAGGGAGGAGGGAGGGAGGGGGGAAGGGAGAGGGGCGGTTGAGGAGACAGGGGAGTGGGGGAGGACAGGGTGGTGCACCAATGCAGGAGAGGTTTGGGCCCAACGGGTCCACTTGGTCTAGTCTTTCCTATAATGGAGTGACCAGAATTGCATGCAATAACTATTAGATAGATACAAAAAGTTGGAGTAACTCAGCGGGACAGGCAGCATTTCTGGAGAGAAGGATTGGGTGATGTTTCGGGTCGAGACCCTTCTTCAGACTATTAAATATGCTTCCACCACCTTTCATGGGACTAAAGAATGCTACACAAAGCTGGAGACAATTTTTCAAGTGAGCTTTACAAAATGTTAACATTCCTTCTCTTCAATGTTGCTGTCACAAAATATCACTTAATTTGTCTACCTATTCTTTGCCTGCTGTCTGTCTGTCTACTGGTTACACTTGTCTTCCTGGGCTCTGTTATTATCCTCATTATTTACTATACATTTCTGAATTTCATGTTATGTGCCCATTTTACAGTTTTGTCCAGTCTTGTCAAGCTCAAGTTATTAATTTCTACTGGTCATAAAGACATGTGTTAGTGAAATGCTTCTCCACAATAAGGTGATGAAAGATCTAGACAAGAAACCATCTCAACTGAAGGTGAGAATTCAGCTTTTCGGAGTAATAAGATGACTGCCTGGCTGGTCATCTAATTTTGTACCATGATTTATTACGTTCTATAACCAAGCAGTTATACATAATTTTGTTCTCATAGAGTTTTTGAAAGTTACATAGGAAACGTTTAGCAGGTGATTCCAAATCGAAGAATTGCAACAAATTCCCATTTTGTACCATAAACAGGAAGCACAAACTAAATATCTGTTTTTTATAAAGATGACCATATCAGAAAATTGAAAATTATTCTTCAAAAGATAAATGTGGCTCAGAATGTAGATTATTGCAGTTTTACATGTACAGTATGTATAATTACTATGGGAGGTAAATAAGAAATGCTATCAGCTTTGAACTTTACAGTGATATAAATAGAATACACAAGCATATTCCATGTGTGTGTGTGTGTGTGTGTGTGTGTGTGTGTGTGTGTGTGTGTGTGTGTGTGTGTGTGTGTGTGTATATGTGTGTGCATGTGTATGTGTGTGTGTGTGTGTGTGTGTGTGTGTGTGTGTGTGTGTGTGTGTGTGTGCGTGTGTGTGTACATGTGTGTGTGTGTGTGTGTGTGTGTGTGTGTGTGTGTGTGTGTGTGTGTGTGTGTGTGTGTGTGTGTGTGTGTGTGTGTGTGTGTGGCTAATTATGGGAAAAAAAGTTTATTTTGGTATAAAAATATTTCCTGTTCAGGTAGTGAAATTATAAAATGTATATTTTCTGTTAATATATTACAAGAAAGGAGATGTTTATCTTAGATTAAATATATATTAAATCCACAGGGTTTGGGTGTACATTTTCATATCACATTCCAAATTGATGTTTGTCTTTACTGTTTCATTTGTTCCAAATGGATTGTACAATACAATTAATCATTGTCAATCAAAATATTCACCATTGTATGGCACAATGGAATATTCTAAAGGAGTTAGATTGTGAAAAATGTCTCTTCTTAAAAGCCAGGACATTTCACTGTCATCAAACCGTCTCGAGAGAGTAAGTACATAGAATGATCACAACCATTCAAATTAACATTAAAATAAATCAACTAAACATACTGTTACTGTAACATCGTTTCTAATTATACAAGTTATACAAGAATCATTCCTCTGAGATCTGATGTGAAGTTCGTTATCACATTATTAGCAGTGTATTCAGTAAAATTGTATGGAACAATGTGCAAGTTTTAACACCTTACACAATTAACATTTTAAATAGTTACATCCAGGAATACTGCAATCCATTAATCCTTATTCCAGTTGGTCATTTTAAACATGCAGTGTTTAATTACATGCATTGCATTTCATTGTTCCAATGAATAAATAGCAATGGAAAAATAACAGTCGTGCATTAAAAACAAGCTTTATTGTTATAAAAAGATTCATGTTATTTTAGAAAACGGCCATCTTCACCAAGCAGCGAAATATGGACCACATTTTGTTTTAAGCGTTGCACAGTGTGCGTGGGTTACAATGAGCCATCTAGCGATGTTATTGTTTAGATGGATTATTTATGAAGCTTGCCAGCTTTTCAAATGGTCAATGTTTGTTGACTCAGATCTGCTTCCTACTCTTCCAAACAAACGCCTTGGCTGAGTTACTAGCATATTAAAGGAATAAGAATTTGGAAATTCATTTGTATGTGTCCATTATTTGAATTTCCCCTGATTACTTGAATGTACCGAGCTCCAAAAAAGGAATCAGGGCAAAACACTAACCTGTTTTTTAAAAACTCATGATTATGGACATTTTAATCCGGCATTTTAATTTATTTGTACTTGACTGTAAAACCCACAAATAATGTATCACTATTTATCTTTGTGTCTGCTTCTTAATATGTTTGTCATCAGCTTAGCACTAAACCTGAAACACATTTACCTAATCAGAATTTATTGCCTTTTCTATAGGGCAGCATTTAACATCCTCCGTTACATTTTTCAAGCACTGTAATTTAAGTTTGAGTATTTGGATATGAATGGATGCGTTTAAAAAGCGGGGCGCAAAAATAATAACACGCTTGTTGACTAAACTAAACATTAGCCATGTCCACTAAAAACTTTGTTGTTTCAAAAATAACCCACTTAAAGAAATGAACATTTAAACAGCAGAATTTTAATTGCATTTTTACAATGCAATTTAAAAATAAAGAACTGAGCCTAGGGTTAAGTCCGTCTGCTACACGGGAAAGCTGTGGGGATGTCCAGACTAGCCTGACAGCGCTGCTCTGTAATGTGTACAGATATTCCTAATGTCACTATCCCCGGGTACATACATGGTCAGGGCGCAGGCTGAGATGACATGCATACATACATACATACATACATACATACATACATACATACATACATACATACATACATACATACATACATACATACATACATACATATATACATTCATACATACATACATACATACATACATACATACATACATACATACATACATACATACATACATACATACATACATACATACATACATACATACATACATACATACATACATACATATATACATTCATACATACATACATACATACTGCTGCTGGTGGATTCTCCATGAGCCCAGCACCGACACTGAGCACTAACCAAGGTTCCTGGGCATGGGTTACCGTATCATCATTCTGCAGGTCCTGTAATCCCCCACCCCACAGTAAAGCAGAGCATGGACCGTGGGCTGTTGGTCCATCCACAAGCGAGTACTTGCCTTTCCCCACCGACAACCTGCTCCACTCCGTCTCTTCCACCGCCCCGTAGCTCCTCAGTGACCGGGAGGCTGAGGGCGATGCCTTCATCTCCATGGTCCGGCTCTCTGCTCTCTGCTGTCCGCTGTGTGCTCTCTCCACTCTCTCTCTCTCTCTCTCTCTCTCTCTCACTCCATGCCGCCGGCTGCTGGTCCCACTGGGGCTGGGCTGGTGAGGGGGAGGCGGCTTTGGTCGTTGGCTGAGCCTGCACTACGCATGCTTACAGCTTCCCAGGCTGGGTACCAATGTCAAGTTGCTCTTACACTGAAACAGAGATCGTTCACCACCCGGTGTTCACCACACCAGCCAAACCAGAGTGCAAACCTGTTGTGTGGGAAGGAACTGCAGATGCTGCTTTAACCCGAAGATAGACCCAAAATGCTGGAGGAACTCAGCGGGACAGGCAGCATCTCTGGAGAGAAGGTATGGGTGACGTCTCGGGTCGAGACCCTTCTTCAGACCCGAAACATTTCCCATTCCTTCTCTCCAGAGATGCTGCCTGTCCTGCTGAGTTACTCCAGCATCTTCAGAGTGCAAACCTGGTGTACAATCAGATCGAAGGTATTTATTCACAAAATGCTGGAGTAACTCAGCAGGTCAGGCAGCATCTCGGGAGAGAAGGAATGGGTGACGTTTCGGGTCGAGACCCTTCTTCAGACAATCAGATCAATCCTTTACTGGTTCTCTCTTGCTGCCTTCATTCACCTCACTCCAACAAGCTCCCCTACCCACCTTCATCACCAGATCCTCACCAGGTCTAAGTTCACACCCACCTTAGCCGCCCCAGTGACACTTACAACCTCTTCACATTCTCCTCCACACTCACTGTCCCACTTTGTCTGGTATCATTAGCAAACTCTGAAATATTTTATTTGGACCCCTTATCCAAAACATTGATGTATCATGAAAACCTGGGCCCTGCACTCAACCACTCTGCCAAACGCAGTCTCTCAATCTGAGAACACTCCATATGTTATCTATTTTTGCTTTCCAATCACTAATCAATTCATGGACCATGTCAGTATATTAGTCTGTATTGCATGCACTAAACCTGTTGATCAATCTTTGTGCTCGAGCTTATTGAGTGCCCTTTAAAAGGGCAGCACAGTGTTTAGATGTTTAGATGATATCAGGGCTTGGTTTTACTGGTTGGGCACTTATCTTGGTGTTATTGCGCAACTATTTTGTGTTTTAATAGTAATTGTGAATGCACGTAGTCTTTTTCCCAGGGTGGGGGATTTATGAAGGCAGACATTTCTGATGGGGTGGAAAATTTTAATAGGAACCTGAGGGGCAACTTTTTCACCCAGAGGGCAGTGAGTATTTGGAATGAACTGCCAGATGAAGTAGTTGAACCAGGTACAAGACCAACATTTAAAAGACATTTGGGTAGCTACATGGATAGGAAAGGTTAGAGGGATATTAGACCAAGTGGGCCCAAACCTCTCCTGCATTTGTGCAGCACCCTCTCCTCCCCCCTTCCCCTCCCCTCTCCCCCTCCCCCTTCCCCTCCCTCCCCCTCCCTCCCCCTCCCTCCTCCTCTGTCCCCCTCCTCCCCTCCCCTCCCCTCTCCCTCCCCCTCCCTCCCTCTTCCCCCTCCCTCCCTCTTCCCCTCCCTCCTCCTCTCCCCCTTCCCTCCCCTCCCCCTCCTCCTCCCCCTCCATCCCCCTCCCCCACCTCTCCCCTTCCTCTCGTCCCCCCACTCCACCCCCCTCAACTCCCCTTATCCTCCCTCCTCCTCCATCCCTCCCCCCTCCACCCCCTCCCCCCCTCCACCCCCTCCCCCCCTCCACCCCCTCCCTCCCTCCCCCCTCCTTCCCTAGGAGATAGATTTAAAGTTTAAAATGTGAATAACTAAAAATATAACACCGACTTCAATGAAACTTGTTCCATTAGCACCAAAGGGTGAGTAAGGTGGACCTAAAATTGTCGCACTATCGTGTACCATTTTGGCTGCAGTTCAGGAACAAACAAACAAACAAACGAGAGTTTTAGTATATAGATAAGCAAATGGAACTAGTTTGGATGGGGCATCTTGGTCGGCATGGATAAATTGGGCCGAAGGGCTTGCTTCTGTATTGTATGATGCTACAACTCTATGATATACAACCATATGTCAAGTTTGCTAATGATGTGAAGATGCCAATGTAATGGAAGGATGAATTCTGCTGCAAAAGGTTTTCAGTACAGTATATACAAGCCTGATATCATCCAATTTTAAACTAATACAAATCGATCAGAGTGCTATCTAAATATAAGAATATATATTTAAACCTAAATACAGCAATGACCCATCACAGACTGGTTCACAAAGGCTGGCACGGTGATAGAGTTGCTGCCTTACAGCGCATGCAGCGCCGGAGACCTGGGTTCGATCCTGACTACTGATGCTGTCTGTACGGAGTTTGTACGTTCTCCCCGTGACCGCGTGGGTTTTCTCCGAGATCTTCGGTTTCCTCCCAACCTCCAAAGACGTACAGGTTTGTAGGTTAATTGGCTTGGTAGAAGTGTAAATTGTCCCTTGTGTGTGTAGGATAGTGTTGGTGTATGGGGATTGCTGGTCGGTATGGACTCGGTGGGCTGAAGGGCCTGTTTCCGCGTTGTATCTCTAAGCTGAACTGAACTAAAATTTATTAAAAGTCTAATAAAGCTGCCCATACCTAGTGGACCAGAATATAGGAATTTGACAAAGCCCTATTTAGAACACACTGCATCATTCTGGGCACTGCATCTTAGAAAGGATGCATAGGTTTTGGAGAATGATTTATGTGTTTTAAAAAAATATATGGTATTCTTAAATAGAGATGTAGTCTAAATGTTAGAGCCAGACCTCTCAACTGTTCATTTCAGAAACATTTCTTTATGCAATGAGTGGTAGAATATTGAATCATTATTCCAGTAAAATGGAAATTAATGCTAAAGTCAATTGCTACTTATAAATGTGAGCCTCGCATATTTCTATTAATTAGATGTACATGGGAAAGGCATATATATAGTAAATTAAGTTATAGTTCATCCATGACTCAGTGAAAATGGCTGGATAATTAAATCATTAAGTGTATAAAATCACGAGAGGAATAGATCGGGTAGATGCACAGAGTCTCTTGCCCAGAGTAGGTGACTTGAGAACCAGAGGACATAGCTTTAATGTAAAGGGGAAAAGATTCAATAGGAATCTGAGGGGTAACTTTTTCACACAAAGAGTGGTGGGTGTATGGAACAAGCTGCCAGAGGAGATAGTTGAGGCAGGGACTATCCCAACGTTTAATAATAATAATAATAATGCATTACATTTATATAGCGCTTTTCAAACACTCAAAGACGCTTTACAGGGATTTCTAGAACATAGAGAAGTGAATAAATAGATAAATAAGTAAACGAACAGAGAAAGGAGACAGAAGGTGAGGTGATCTTCAGTGGTTGAAGGCAGTGCTGAAGAGGTGAGACTTCAGTGATGTTTTGAATGTGGTGAGTGAGGAGGAGTCTCTGACGGTTTGGGGTAGTGAGTTCCATAGGGTGGGAGCAGCGATGGAGAAAGCCCTGTCCCCCCAGGATCTGAGTTTGGTCCGGATGGGGGGGACAGGAGATTGGCAGCAGCAGAGCAGAGGGTGCAGGTGGGAGTGTGCCTGTGGAGGAGGTCAGTCAGGTAGGATGGGGCCAGGTTATGGAGGGCTTTGTAGGTCATGAGGAGGATTTTGTATTGGATTCTCTGGGGGATGGGGAGCCAGTGGAGTTTGTGAAGGACGGGGGTGATATGGTCACAGATCGGGGAGTGGGTGAGTAGACGGGCAGCGGAGTTTTGAATGTATTGAAGTTTACTGATGATTTTTGAGGGTGAGCCATAGAGGAGGCTGTTGCAGTAGTCCAGACGGGAGGTGATTAAGGCGTGGATGAGGGTTTCTGCAGCTGTGAAGGAGAGGGATGGACGGAGACGGGCAATATTTTTGAGGTGGAAGAAGGCTGTCTTTGTGATGTGTTTGATGTGTTTGTCGAAGGAGAGGGTTTGATCAAAGATGATTCCAAGATTCTGGATGTGAGGGGAGGTGGATACTGGGAGACCATCAATATTGAGGATGAAGTTTTGGGTGGATTTGGTGAGCGTTTTTGGACCAATGATGATGATTTCAGATTTGTTGCAGTTGAGTTTGAGGAAATTTGATTGAAGCCAAGATTTTATTTCAGAGATGCAGTTTGTCAGTGTAGAGTGTCAGTGTAGAGAAACATTTAGACAGGCACATGGATAGGACAGGTTTGGGGGGATATGGACCATGCGCAGGGAGGTGGAACTAGTGTAGCTGGGACATGTTGGCTGGTGTGGGCAAGTTGTGCCGAAGGGCCTGTTTCCACACTGTATCATCCTATGACTCTATGACTCTATAACCTTCTCTTGCTTTTATTTTCCTACAAGAATTTGTAAGTTGAGGTGTTGCCAATATGATCAACCAACATAGGGTGGTGATGGAATGAATGAGAGTGGGTACAAGTCAGGTGTTGAGCAGCAAAGTTTGGGATGCATGCAGATTTAAGGAGGATACAAGGGTTCCTTCACGATTCCTTATCTTGCAATATTATAAGAAAACCGTTGATAAAAGAAGGCATGGCCATTTACGGTTCATAAACTTTTAGTTTCTAGTCAATGGTATATGGAGAAACATAAAGTGGCAAAGAGGCATTGATGATTTAAGAGCAAGGCAGAAATAATTGGAGCTGGAAAGGGGAAATTATATCAACCATTATGTCCAAAGAAAGATGGGCCAGGATATTTTCTAACTTGGGTATGGAGGAGCAGAAGATATATGGGGTACGTGAATCCCTGAGGTTAGAGAGGAAATTCCACAACTTGGAGCCTCGACAGCTAAAGGCATGGCTCCCGGCATCAGTAAACATGAGGTGATCAGAGACCAGGATTGATGGAGCATGGATATTTTGGAGACTGGTGAACAAAGAGAAGAGAAACCATGCAAGGATTTGAAAATTGGGATGAGAACTTATAATGAAGGTGCTAATCATTGAGTGAGTCAGGTCAAGGGCGGGGAGGTAGTCTTGCAGAGAACTGCACATTGGCTGCAGTGCATGGTGCATTAGCACTATGGAGTCACAGCAGATGACATTTCCCCAGATTTAAGCCCCTCTCCAATTATTTTTCCCATTCTTTTAAACAATGTAAGTCTCTTTGCAGCTTTCTTTTTCCACCCACCCACACTCTTCACTGTGAACTAAAGACTTTAAAAAACACACACACACAAAATTCAATGTTTGTAGGTGGAAAAGAAATAATTAATTGTGAATTTTCCTTGCGTGTTTTGACTACTGTTTTGCAGGAGTGTGGAAATCACTGGGAGACAGATGGAAATGTATCCGACCTCTGACTTCACTGCCGTAGTTACCCTTGAGGCTGGCTGGTTCAATTTGATATGTGGTCCCTCAGGTTTACACCACACAGATGCCACATCTGAAGCGGCCCCATTCTTTGACTCTGCTGCCAATCCTCACCAAAAAATGCAAAGCAAGCTAAGATTTTTTTCTTTACATCACCACCCTACATTAATAATCCTAATGTTCATATTTCACGATGACATCAATTTAATCTGTTTGATGTGTTTTTAAATAAATGTATTACCTCTTACTTGGTTTAATACATATTTAATCTTTATAATTTTTTAAATCAATTTCAACAGTTTTTAAATTGCTCTCATTGTCAAAGACATTTATAAACTGCAAAGCAAATCCTTTTCAGCATAAGGTCCTCCAGTATGAAATGTCAAAGGTTGTATAGTGTCTGGGAGAGGCCGAAGAGACAAACCAGTCAATATAAAAGTTTCAACATTTTTGAAGTGGTTTACACACTATTTGAAGAAAGAAGCATAAATCTATTTTTTTCACTTGTTCCCACCCCTCCTTTCAGGTCGTAACTATGTGAAATTTGTAAAGAGAAAAATCAAAAAGTTTTGTCCGTATATATATATATATTTTTGTACTCACGCAATCGAGAAACTAACTTTGTGTCAGCCACAGAAGCAAGGCCTCACAGTCACTCGGAGATAATAAAAATGATTCTTCCAAACACTATTTCTTGATTAATTGGTCTTTATTAAAGTAGCACAAATCAAAAGAGTAATTCGTAACTTTTTGTTCTTATCAACTGTTTCTTCTTCAAACAAGATAATAAAAATCGTGTAGTCGTTACCGTGTAGTTCTTGTGAGTGTAGCTGGCGCGAGTATGGCAGTCGTGAGTGTGGCTGGCGCAAGTGTGGTAAAAAACTGTGTTCTCTCCATCCTCTGAGACTAAACTGACCCACAATCTCTGTCACTACGCTAGCCTCCTCCCACGTAGACACTCCCATTACGTATCAAATCACACCCACAAGCATGCAAAAAAGACAGAAACTAGAAATATTCAACATAGCCATAATGCAATGACAGTAACTAAATTAAGCGTAAACGGCTCCTACACACCGGCCCCTAATTGTCTGCGTATATAACGAAGCAATTACTAATAGATATTAAAAGGACCTATATAAGCTTAATATTTATCAAAAACAAAAGTAATATGCATTATATGTTGGCATTCAAACTTCTTTAGCGATTCTTCAATCTTCTCCTTCACCTTCTAGAAGCAGACATATCTTGGTTATCGGTCTTACCAAGATGTTGTCCTGAGTCAGAAGTCGTACAGTATGCACAAAACTTTTAACGTCTGGCATGATCTCCAGTATCTTTTTACAAAGTTTTGACAAGATGTGATTTCTTCCTCCATGCTAGATATTTCCATACTTGTGATATGATAACTATCGTAGCATTTCTGACCATTCATGGTGTTCAAGAGAAGCTTAATCTTTTCTCCTGTGATGTCCAGCCTTTTCATCCAGCTTTCTGTGCATAAGGTAGCTGAACTTCCACTGTCCAAAAATGCGTATGTTTGCAACCCTGTATTCCCCTTCTTACTCCTTACCTGTACTGGTAAGATGGAGAGAATACAGGTTTCTACCCCAGCCCCAATAGGCACATTTAACTGAGGTGAGGCAGCAACATCACTCGTAGCTGGCTTCTCCTTTTGTTCAATAGACAATAGACAATAGACAATAGGTGCAAGAGTAGGCCATTCGGCCCTTCGAGCCAGCACCACCATTCAATGTGATCATGGCTGATCATTCTCAATCAGTACCCCGTTCCTGCCTTCTCCCCATACCCCCTGACTCCGCTATCCTTAAGAGCTCTATCTAGCTCTCTCTTGAATGCATTCAGAGAACTGGCCTCCACTGCCTTCTGAGGCAGAGAATACCACTTGCTCCGGCTTCTCGTCCGTATTCCTCTGTTCAATGTGAAGTAATTCAGGATGATCTTGTTTGCATATATTACAAGTTATCCGATATATTACAAGTTATTATTATTATTATTATTATTATTATTATTATTATTATTATTATTATTATTATTATTATTATTATTATTATTATTATTATTATTATTATTATTATTATTATTATTATTATTATTATTATTATTATTATTATTATTATTATTATTATTATTATTATTATTATTATTATTATTATTATTATTATTATTATTATTATTATTTTAAAAAGCTGATAGTGATCTTCAGTACAATACATACACTCTTCCAATTGGGAGAAATTAACTTTCCCAATCAGCAGAGCAGATATACCAAATAATGTACGTGACGCATTTTTAAGCGATAGGTGCCACTTGGGTTAAATATGAGACTCGAGTTTCTTAAGGGATGAGCTGACAGATACTGGGTTCCTATTCCAGAAAGTTATGATGATGAATTCAAAGAAAAACTGATTAACGGAGCCTCAGGTTGTGTGGAACACACACTCACCTCACCACAAATTCTGCATTTGCTTCCCTTAAAAAGAAGTCACTTACATTATTTGGTATTCCCTAACCCAATAAAAGAGTGACTATTCCACTTGCAAATAAACACCAAAGACTCTCAGTTAATCACTGTGTAAAGAGAGCGTAAACTACCTGAAGAGCATTATCAATTTTTTTAATGAGAAGAAGAATATATCAAAAAGAAACAAGAGTACAATCCATAATCATTTCTATCTCTAGGAGAACACGAAGAAGATGAGGAATCTCTTGGAGAACATCTCTGGATCTCTGAATGGGTGACGTTTCAGGTCGAGACCCTTCTTCAGTCTGAAGAAGGGCCTTGACCCAAAACGTCACCCATTCCTTCTATCCAGAGATGCTGCCTGTCCCGCTGAATTACTCCAGCATTTGTGTCTATCTTCGGTTTAAACCAGCATCTGCAGTTCCTTCCTACACGCTCAGGTACTTGCAGTTTAATTCCCAGCCTCATGAGGGATGAAATCTAAGAGGTATAATCAAATTTTGCTGCACAATGTTTTTTTAAAAATGAAAAGAATATAATTTATGTTTATGGTAGGTCAAGACAAATGTTAAATCTACTGTAGCTTGAAATTCCCATTAAAATAATGTTCCACAAGCTGCCCGTTACAAATTTAAAGATTTACATTCTGCAATATATCTGTTACTCTAATGTCATGTCTAAGTCATGGTGGAAAATCCATTAAGATAGAGTAACACAGTTACCTGTCTATGATATCTCCACCTTAACAAATGCAATTTTCTACTCTGTAGGTGTGTTAAGGAATACATTGGCAAAAAGAAAATCTGAAATTGATAAATAAGGCAGAGATGATATTACCCAGAAATGTCTATTGTGTATTCTGCAGTGGTAACTGAATGAGATATGGTATCCAACAAATAATGAACTATAAACAACATTACCTGTTATCCCCGTGAAATAGAAAGGTCTGAAAACCTGGAGATACCAGTCATAAATAAAGCAACATGCCTTTGTGAAGGTCAAGACGTTTAAATACAATGTAACCCTATTAATTACCATTTCATTTCAAAGGAAGCCATACTGATTAGCACAATAAAACCCAATATTATCACGGAAATTCATAACATGAATTCATAGATAAATCACTAAAATAAATGGTTAAAATGTCAAATTTCATCTAGAATTTTAACATCAACAAATTGGAATTCTAGTACACTGATCTTCCATAAATTAAGAAGCAATCTTGCATCATACAAGAACAAATGGATAAAGTAATGACACCTGAACATTTTTATAGCTTTCTGTCGCTGCAAAGAATGAAACTGACTTATAAAAGGTTTTGCTCTCATGAAAACGAATGTTGGACAATTTCCAACGTCCCTATAACTCATCAATGGTGCCGTTACGTTTTCAGTTCCTTTCTATGAAGCTGGAGTTTTGTTTCAGATTTACAGGCACCTCTTTCAGCACTGGCAGTAACAGAAGGGTCTCAACCTGAAATGTCACCCATTCCTTCTCTCCGGAGATGCTGCCTGTCCTGCTGAGTTACTCCAGCATTTTGTGTCTATCTACAGAACACCATTCTGTTTGGTGTAACACTTGCATCCAGACCAGGTGACATCCTGAGAGTATAACAAAGCAGATGTAACCTCACACTCACCAGTCCTCTCTTCATCCTCTGCAAGGTGATTGTAATGGCAGTTTCTATACCTTCTCAAAGTCCAACTTCGATACCCATTACTGCTCAGGGATGTGGTGGAGATATAGCTCACGCACACACTGCACTCTGAGATAGCAAAAATAAATCTTCCAAACGCTGTTTCTTGATTAATTGGTCTTTATTAAAGTAGCACAAATCAAGAGAATAATCCATAACTTATCGTTCTTATCAACTGTTTCCTCTTCAAACAACGCAGTCGTGACCATGTTGTTGTGACCGTGACCGTGACCGTGCGGATGTGACCGTGCGGATGTGACCGTGACCGTGACCGTGACCGTGACCGTGACCGTGACCGTGACCGTGACCGTGACCGTGACCGTGCGGATGTGACCGTGACTGTTTTCTCCCCATCCTCGGAGACTAAACTGACCACCAATCTCTGTGGCTACTCTAGCCTACTCTAGCCTCCTCTAGTATCCAATCCCACCTTCCAAAGTACAGACAGATAGAAACTAGAAATATTAAACATGGCCATAATATAATAACAGTAACTAATTTAAGCGTAAATGGCTCCTACAGTGAAAATCTTAAAACAATTATAAATTAAACACAATAGTTTTGTGAGCCTATCTACCCATAAGCCATATTATTTGATGAAGCCAAAGAGAGGGTGGATGTGAAGAATCGTACATTGACAGGAAATAGTATCATCACAATAACAACAGAAAGTGAGAGCAGAGGTTAGGACGAAATATGTAGGAAGGAACTGCAGACGCTGGTCTAAACCAAAGATAGACACAAAAAGCTGGAGTGACTCAGTGGGACAGGCAGCATCTCTGGAGAGACTGAAGAAGGGTCTCGATCCGAAACGTCACCCATTCCTTCTCTCCACTGCCTTTCTTCGCTGCCTTTCCCGCTGAGTTACTCCACCATTTTGTGTCTAGCAGAGGTCAGGATGATGTTTCATACCCATCTTAGAGGCTTGATAAAAATAAAGGATGGTGGATATTGTCATCTGTGGATTTTTTTACTGTTCTTGTTTCCTAAATTATTAAAGTATCGTAAACCAAAAAACTGTATTTACTTGAGACGAAATAAAAGCACAGCAGTTTGTCGGCCATCATCACAATCCAGTAACAAAAAACATTGCTGCATCCAGATTTTATATTAGACTTCTTACAGGAAACCAATTCACATGTAATGTTAAGTCATGGCTGCCTGCTTTCAGATATGACACCTTTCCTTTCCTAACCTACCTTCCACCACCATCCCTCAAACACCTCCATACCTGTTCTGCCACCACCTGGTGCATTCACCTGCCTGGCTGTACCCAGGTCGAGTAAGCACTGACAAGTTCAGAATCATAGTTTCCTAATAGAGCATGAATCTCCCTCAGTACAACTTACAGAAGTACAAGGGAACACAATGTTCAGCTTCTATTTATTAAGTCTTCAATATAGGCAACCTTAATTTAATCTTCCCTCCATTTGAATCTATGAATTAATTAGCCACCCAACTTCTTTAAGATAGCAGGAACAAGGAACTGCAAGTGCTGGTTTTCAAAAAAAAAAGAAACAAAGTACGGGAGTAACTCAGCAGGTCAGGCAGCACCCATGAGGAACATAGATACGTGATGTGTATGAAGGAACTGCAGTTGCTGGTTTAAAGCTGAAGATAGACACAAAATGCTGGAGTAACTCAGCGGGACAGGCAGCATCTCTGTAGAGAAGGGATGGGTGACATTTCGGGTCGAGACCCTTCTTCAGACGTGATGTTTTGGATCAGGAACCTTCCTCATAATAAGGACTGGTGGAGACGGGAGGAGGGGTTGTGACTAGGAGGTGAGGAGTCCTTACCATAGAAAAAGGCCTGGAGGCAGAGGCACAGAAGAACTCGACATCATGGATGGGCTTGGAACTTGGTGAGGTGTGAGTGTAGTAGAGATCTGAGGAAGGGTCCCTCTTCATGTTCTGCAAGGATGCTGTCTAACCCGCGGAGCTTCTCCAGCACTGTGTCTTTCTTGAAGATAGCCTCTTTTGAAGAAACGGCATCCTTCAGGGATATGGCAGCGGTTGGAATGATCAGGGGAGTTTTGAAGTGCGAGGATGGATTTGCAGCACAGTCCATTTATTGCACCGATGGTAGTTGAATGGGTAATAAACAGCGAATCTCCCTCAATGAACCCATCACTAATCCAAGATGGGAACTGTAATTTCTGATCTTTATTGCCGCTCGGTGAAGCAGATCGGTCATTACAGCAATGCAGAAAATTTGCTGAAGTAACGTATTGGAAAAGCATTATTTGTCTTATAATATCCTTATAGATTCTGGTCACTTACAGGCCTTGCAAGGGGAACATAGAAAATAGAAACATAGAAAGTAGGTGCAGGACGAGACCATTTGGCCCTTCGAGTCAGCACGGCAGAAGGAACATTTCCTTCTCCCATATAATTAGTTGTAAGGTGCATGTGTTGGAAAAATGTCACCAGTAATGGAATCTGCCAACATCTAGATGAATGATGGAACATCAGATCTACCTCAGCCACACAATCCTCCTCCCCTGAATTTTATCTGGGTTCAATCCAGAGTGATATTTGATGGCCAAACACATGATGAAAATCTGTCCCAATGTTTGTCATACTGTTGACTATCTGCAATGCTATTTGAATGCCCTGCTCTCAGAGCTTCTTAAAGATTGCAGAAACTTTATTTTTTCATTGCTAAAGCTCATGGAAAGTCCATATTTATTCACAAAATGCTGGAGTAACTCAGCAGGTCAGGCAGCATCTCAGGAGGGAAGGAATGGGTGACGTTTCGGGTCGAGACCCTTCTTCGGACTGATGTCAGGGGGGCGGGACAAAGAAAGGACATAGGTGGAGACAGGAAGTCAGAGGGAGAACTGGGAAGGGGGGGGGGGGAAGAGGCCCACCATATATAGATATTTACTTTAACTCAGTGACAGTTGCTTGCTTACTTATTCTTCCTCCCCTCTTCACCACAATTATTCTTCTTGCTCCCATATTCTGGATGATTAACATAGACTGGCTTTGCTCATGGTGAATAAAAGGTCATTATATCACAAAGGGAACACTTAGAACTTTATGTTGCTCGAACAAATAATTCTGACAAGTCATCAAAATGACACCGTGTTGAAACCTGATCTCTCTTTTATGTGTCTGAAGAAGGCTCTCGACCCGAAACGTCGCCCATTCCTTCTCTCCAGAGATGCTGCCTCTCGCACTGAGTTACTCCAGCTTTTTGTGTCAATCTCCATTTTTTAGCATGTAATAATCTGAACTTCAGAATTCTGCAAAAATTGTTGTGTGAAAGCTGATGTGATGTTGGGTATTGTAGACTGTAGTAGGATTGCACAGAAACCGTCTCTCTGTTGATATAACCACGCATCATCAGTTGGTATATCTGCTCGTGCAAGTAGCAGCCCAATGGCCTGTCCCTTGAATTTTCAATTTTCAGGTAGCCACACCCCCTAGTGTTTTCCACCTACACAAACTCATCCATCAAAATTGTTTACATCTTCCTTTGTTCATCTCTCCCATTCCCTTCCCCTGCACGGTTCAATCTGCCATCATGCTCTTCCCATGCGATTCCAACTATCACCTGCCCACCTCTGTCCTACCGATCGCCCCACCCACCTGGTTGAATTTGCCATCATCTCCTGCCCATCTCGTGCCACCCGACCACCTCACATCCTCATCCCCACCCACCTCTGTCCCACTGGGTTCCATTTCCTCATCACCCCCTCTTGATCAGGTTCCCCCTCTCACCTACGTCTCTAACCCTTGAACTATCTTTAATCAGAATTTACTGGACTTTATCTTACACTAAATGTAATTCCCTATATCTTGTATCTGTACACTGTGGACGGCTTCTTGTTACTCTCTACTATCAATTTGCCATTGCCGCTGAATCGTTGCCATTGTACAGAGCCTGCCTTGCCGTCACAGTTCCAATGGCCGGCACCTTGGAAGGGCAATGATTACTCAATGTGGTCAGCACCTAGCTGACCGATCCACTCCAGCCACAACGTCACAGTTCATCAGCAGCTCCCTATCACAACGGCCATTCATTCCTCCCACAATTGACACAGTTACTAGAAGAGTCAAAAAGAATTGTTAGCTCAGAATTTTAATGGAGATCGTTAAAGATGCTTATTATCTTTTAGATTTTATCACTTGCCACACAAAACAAATTTGTAAGGGATTTCCTTGGTTCTCATTTGAATTGGATCTCATTGGATTCACTGGGACTTTAACGGCAGACGTCATTTCATTATTATATTTTCTGTGATTCACATCCTTCTCTCTCCTCTCTCTCTCTCTCTCTCTCTCTCTCTCTCTCTCTCTCTCTCTCTCTCTCTCTCTCTCTCTCTCTCTCTCTCTCTCTCTCTCTCTCTCTCTCTCTCTCTCTCTCTCTCTCTCTCTCTCTCTCTCTCTCTCTCTCTCTCTCTCTCTCTCTCTCTCTCTCTCTCTCTCTCTCTCTCTCTCTCTCTCTCTCTCTCTCTCTCTCTCTCTCTCTCTCTCTCTCTCTCTCTCTCTCTCTCTCTCTCTCTCTCTCTAATTTCCTCCCTTATTCCCACTCTCGCCCCCACACTTTAAACAGGAGCTATAATTTCCTGCATAATTGTTGAAACCATTTTCTCACAGTGGGTGAATCCAGTTTATTGGTATTGAAAAAAACATGAATCATTTCCTTGGGAAGTTTTGTGGTGATTGGTCACTGTTGATTATGTTTCCTATCAATCAAGTGAATGACTTTTGTTACTTCATATTTCGCCAGCAGTATAATTGACACAATCCACTTAATTAACGGAGTAGATTGATGCTGTTTGAGCTGATCATATTTTTTTGTTCCATGTTCCACTATTATGGCTACCGGGTGTAATCGCTATTAATTTATTACATTTCTGATTATTGTATATTATCTGTGTGTTATTGCATTTATAGGCAGTGATAAGAGGGCATGGAGCAGATAGTGGGAACCTTGATGATAGATGCTGCCTTCTTGATAGATGCTCCTGATGATGGGAGTGATGGTGAATCACCAAACGACATGTCAGGATTCATGTGGCCTGAATCTTCAAGGTTTCAAGGTCTCGAGGTCAGTTTATTGTTACATGTACGCACTTTTTAAGACTGCTCCGAAAAAAACAAACTGAAGGAGAATCTGCTGGTGACCTTGTACCGCTCCACCATTGAGAGTGTACTGGCATACTGCACCATTGTGTGGTACGCTGGCTGCTCAGCTGCAGACCAGAAGGCCCTCCAGAAGGTTATTAAGACAGCAGAGAAATTTATCGGTTGTCCACTGCCTTCTATGGAGGACATCTCCAGCTCGCGTTGTCTAAACAGGGCCAGAAATATAATTAAGGACAGCACACACCCTGGATATGAACTGTTTGCTCTCTTGCGCTCTGGGAGGCGCTACAGGAGCCTTAGGGCCAGAACAAACCCACTTAAAAACACTTTCTTTCCCTGGGCCGTAAGAACTGTGAATGGAAACACTTGACTTGATGGAACTTTCACTTTCGTCGCACATTTTTTTAATATACGGTATCTTAGGTGTAAAACTCATTTATTATTTATTAGTTTTTATTGGTTTTTATTGATATTGGTACTTGTCGTATTGGTTCCTATGTTTGTGCGGTTGTTTTGAAAGATTTGCACTGTTGCACTGTTTCAGATGTAGCACTTCTAATTTTGTTGTTCTGCTCGTAAAATGACAATAAAGGCATTCTAATTCTAATTCTAATTCTAAGGTACAGTGAAATTGGAGTTACCATACAGCCATACTAAGTGAAAAGCAACAAGACACACAACCACATAAAAGTTAACATAAACATCCATCACAGTGGATTCAGTTTTCAACTTAAAGTATTATACCATAAGAAGGTTTGTAAGACATCAAGGGGAATAAGAATCAAGAATGTTTGACTGTTATGTGCACTGTGACATGAACTCGGCGGGGGGGGAGGGGGGTTTAGGTACTGAGTATAAAGAGGGACCATTGAGACTACATTGAACACTGTAACTTTGTCGATGCCCTCTACATGGCGACTCTTTGCATACTTGATGTATGGTGTGCACGACAAAGAATTTCATTGTGATATATCACATGTGATAACAAAGCACAGGTGATCCTCAGCTTCCGGTGGGATTCCTTTCCGAGAAACCTATCGGAAACCGAAAGTATTGTAAGTCGAAATGCATTGAATACGCGCGATCAGCGGCTCACAGCGGAAGCGAGCGGCGGCTCACAGCGGGTCGCTGACATTTGCACCATCGCAAAGGCGAACTATCGCAAGTCGAAGCATCGTAAGCCGGGGAGCACCTGTATCATTTATTCACTCACTTTCAGTCTGAAGAAAGATTGCAACCTGAAATTTCCTGAGTCCCTTCCCTCCATAGATGCTGCCTGATCCACAGAGTTCCTCCAGTCGTCTGTCTTTAGCTCTTCTTTACTTCTTGTTTTTGTTCTCATTTAAAATGTTTTCAATAGTTTTTATGCTGTTAAGAATGCTTTGATTTAGTTCTGGTTTTCATTTCAATTTTTAATGTTTTAATATTTTGTGACTCGATTTTTATTTGTTTTTGAACATATTAAAATACTAAAGTTACTTTTTGTTTGACCAAATTAGCCTTTGACAGTGCACCACAGTTACTCTGTGTTGAAATCTCCCTTATATATTCTTTAAAAACGGTGTTCATGCCAGAAAACAACAATGATTTGACTCTGACCCTCCTCCGGTTTTGTGATATGCCTGTGGTTTCCCATTTTAACAGGCAAGATTTTAACACCATTGTACTGCAGTAGAATGGAGATAGCGCTACCATGCCATCCGCTAATCGCACAGTGCACAACAAAAACACACCTCTTATTCTAATCCCTCCGTTGTTCAAACCACAAGGATTTTCAAATCTACACTGTGATCTACGCTCATCACAAATGCTATTTTATCATGAAAATATTTCCCAGCTGCTGGATATGCAGCAGTATCTCCTCAAATGCTTCACGAGAGAGTTGCATCAGTGGCTGTGGGGGCAGGTGTCAGGTTGTTGAGCCTTGCATGGAAATTCGGTCCTTCCCCGACAGAACATACAGCCTTCCTTTCAAACGTGTCCTGTTACTTAGCAACGTAATTTCTCTAAATACCACTTTGCACTGGATCCTGAAGGCATTCTGTGATCCAAGATTCCTCAGATCATTGCAATTCAGAAGATGTTCTCTGTAATATATTTTACTCATTCCCAGGAAGGCCACCCAGAGTGCTAGTTTAAAACTGACCAATGTCAGTCTGTCATTGTGCGTCACAGATATTATTCAGTGTCCGTTAAAGTCATACTTCACCTTGGCTAATTTTCCTTCTTCGTGATGTGGGGTTTGATGTGGCTAATGAGATGAACATGTAAATCTAAGACTCTTGCCCAGATGGGGCAGAGTGGGCAAATAGTGTAGGAAGGAACTGCAGATGCTGGTTTACACCGAAGATAGACACAAAATGCTGGAGTAACTCAGCAGGTCAGGCAGCATCTCTGGAGAAAAGGAATAGGTGACGTTTCAGGTCAAGACCCTGCTTCAGACTGACCCTCGAGTGCGTAAGTGTGTTGTTGGTGATGGGGCGCACTCCTTTGCCGCTTATACAGTGCTTCAAGTGCTGCCGCTACACAGCCTTGAGTTTCTCAATACTGTTCATCTCTATCTTGACAAGAGATTCCTAAGAGGCAATGGAGTTTCTTCAAGGAGTTTTGAGCATATCCTCAAATCTTTTTCTCTGCTTGGTCATCTCATCCCATGATTAAGCTCGGAAGAGCTCGGAAGATGGGGAGTCAGATGTCATGCATGTGCCCTTATCAATACAGCTGAAAGTGCAACGAGGACATCAGTGCCTGATGTTGAGCAAAAAAACTGCTGGAGGATCTCAGCAGGTCAGGCAGCATCTGTGGAAGGAAATCCGACACACGCCATTTCGGGTCAGGACTCTTCTTCAGACAAATGGAGCAGAGGGGAGATGCCTGGTAGAAAGAGGAGAGGGAAAGGGATGGGACAAGGGCTGACAAGTGATAGTAGATCCAGCTGATGAGGGGTGAATTGGCTGATGAGTCAGATGGGGGAGGAAATGTGGAGATAGTAAGCAAGGCTGGAGGGAATAAGTGAGGAAGACAGAAATGTGCACCTGGGAGATTACATTAATTTTGGTTCACAAATCATTTCAGTGGAATTAATTACTCATTGCATGTCCTAACAAAATTGTTGGTTTCCTGAAAATAATATTATTTATCTGCAACTAAAAGAAGCTAAGCTTCTTTACCGAACTAAGCTGATGTTATGTTCTGGTTTGTCATTGTATGATGTAGTTCACAGTAGATTGATTGCAACATTTTATCAGCATGAATTTTAAAACCAAGGTGTAACACTGCACTTATTCTGCTCAACAGTGTAAAGGTTGAAGGTTGCAACTGCTTCAGTGAAGAAAATTTCTGATATCAAGCTTTTAATCATAAACTTGGGTCCAAAAGTCATTGGGAAACTATTGAGACACCATAAACATTTTCTGTTTTGCAACAGCTGGGAAAAAAACTCTGCACTATCTGCTGATTTAATCTTCCTTAGGTTTAATTGCATTCCTTAAAATAAACCTGGTAATTATTCTTAACCATTTCTTTTTAATTGTCATGATGTATTTTGCCCTGCTAATTTAAAAGAGGTTTGGAAGACACAGCAGAATTTTGGTGTACATCTCAAAATTATAAAATAAACATAGAAACATAGACAATAGGTACAGGAGTAGGCAATTCGGCCCTTTGAGGCAGCACCGCCATTCAATACAATCATGGCTGATCATTCTCAATCAGTACCCCGTTCCTGCTTTTTCCCCATGTCCCTTGATTCCCTTAGCCCTAAGAGCTAAATCGGACTCTCTTGAAAACATTCAGTGAATTGGCCTCCACTGCATTCTGTTGCAGAAAATTCCACTGATTCATAACTCTCTGGGTGAAAAAGTTTTTCCTCATCTCAGTCCTAAATGGCCTATCCCTTATTTTTAAACTGTGACCCTTGGTTCTGGACTCCCCCAACATCGGGAACACGTTTCCTGCATCCACCCTGTCCAATCCTCTAAGAATTTTATATGTTTCTATAAGATCCCCTCTCATCTTTCTAAATTCCAGCGAATACAAGCCCAGCCGACCCAGTCTTTCATCATACGTCAGTCCCGCCATCGCGGGATTTAACCTGGTGAACCTACGCTGCACTCCCTCAATAGCAATAATGTCCTTCCTCAAATTAGGAGATCAAAATCGCACACAATACTCCAGGTGCAGTCTCACAAGGGCCCTGTACAACTGCAGTAGGACCTCCTTGCTCCTAAACTCAAATCCTCGCGCAATGAAGGCCAACATGCAATTGGCTTTCTGCACGGCCTGCTGTACCTGCATGCTTATTTTTAGTGACTGATGTACAAGCACACCCAGGTCTTGTTGCACATCCCCTTCTCCTAATCTGACACCATTCTGATAATGGACAATAGGCAATAGACAATAGACAATAGGTGCAGGAGTAGGCCATTCGACCCTTCAAGCCAGCACCACCATTCAATGTGATCATGGCTGATCATTCACAATCAGTACCCCGTTCCTGCCTTCTCCCCATACCCCCTATCATTAATAATCTGCCTTCCTGTTCTGCCACCAAAGTGGATAACCTCACATTTATCCACATTATACTGCATCTGCCATGCTTATGCCCACTCCCCCAACCTATCCAAGTCACCCTGCAACCTCATAGCATCCTCCTCGCAGCTCACACTGCCACCCAGCTTTGTGTCATCCATTGTGCGACCCAGCTTTGTGTCAACTTAGAGATGTTACATTTAATTCCCTCGTCTATTTCATTAAAGTATATTGTAAACAACTGGGTTCCCAGCACCGAGCCTTGCGACACCCCACTAGTCACTGCCTGCCATTCTGAAAAGGACCTGTTAATTCCTACTCTTTGTTTCCTGTCTGCCAACCAGTTCTCTATCCATGTCAATACCCTACCCCCAATACCATGTGCTCTAATTCTGTGCACTAATCTCTTGTGTGGGATCTTGTCAAAGGCATTTCGAAAGTCCAGATATACCACATCCACTGGCTCCCCCTTATCTATTCTACTTGTTACATCCTCAAAAAATTTCAAAAGATTAGTCAAGCATTTATTTCCCCTTCATAAATCCATGCTGACTTTGACCGATCCCGTCACTGCTTTCTAAATGCGCTGCTATAACATCTTTAACAATCACTTGAAACCATGAGTATGGGGAGAAGGCAGGAACGGGGTACTGATTGAGGATGATCAGCCATGATCACATTGAATGGTGGTGCTGGCTCGAAGGGCCGAATGGCCTACTCCTGCACCTATTGTCTATAGTCAATTTAGCTCACTGCCTGAATTATCAATATGGGAACTACAAAAATGTCAAGATTTTATGGAGCAATTTTGATCTGAACTGCCTTAATGCGCTCTCCTGAAATGAAAAGATTTCATTCATCTGTGCTTCTTACAAACCTAACAGCGGAACACAATACAGAAAACAAGACTGCTTACAGTAGAGAAAACAACACCTTCGCTCAGTTCACCTGGGCCTACCTGATCTCCTAGTTGTCAAACACTTTAATTCCCCATTCCCATGCCCACACTGAACTTTCTGTCCTGAGCCTCCTCCATTGTCAGAGTGAGGACAAACGCAAATTGGAGGAACAGCACCTCATATTTCGCCTGGGCAGTTTACAATCCAGTGGTATGAATATTGATTTCTCTAACTTCAAATAACCCCTGCATCTCCTCTCTCTCTGTCCCTCTCCTGCCTAAATCGTTATACTAGCTTCAAAACCATCTTGTTGAGTCTCATTGTCTGTAACTCGTTTTCACCCAGCACACAGCTAACAATGGCCTGCTCACTTTATCATCGTTACTTTTTTGCATTTCTTTCATTCATTTGTTCTTTTTCCCTCTATATCACCGTCTATATCTCTCATTTCCCTTTTCCCTGACTCACAATCTGAAGAAGGGTCTCGACACGAAATGTCACCCATTCCTTCTCTCCAGAGATGCTGCCTGACCCGCTGAGTTACTCCAGCTTTTTGTGTCTATCTTCGGTTTAAACCAGCATCTGCAGTTCTTTCCTTTCCTGCTTACTCTTGTGGCACCTTGAGAGAGCAACAATAAGGAGTAGGTCACAGGTGCCATAAACTAAAGGCTGGCCAATGCATTTATGCACATAAATGTTTTCATTTATTCATTTTCAAGATGAGTGAGTCACTGGCACGACAGCATTCACGGCACATTTGTAATTGCTTTTGAGAAAGTGATGGTAAATGACCTTCTTGAGCCACAATAATTATTTCTGCGAATGTATTTCGACTGTTGATTGGGGTGTTCCAGGATCTAGATTCAGTTATGGTGATGTGCTCCCAAATCAGGATGGTGTGTGATTCGGGGAGCACTCAGTAGACGACGTTACCAAGCTGCTGTTAGACCTATCCAACTTAGTGACAGAGATCTTGGGGTTTGGGATCCACACATGTATGTCGAGCAACCACGTTTGGAGATATAGGAAAATAACTGCAGATGCTGGTACAAATCGAAGGTCTCGACCCGAAACGTCACCCATTCCTTCTTTCCTGAGATGCTGCCTGATCTGCTGAGTTACTCCAGCATTTTGTGATACCACATTTGGAGATATGGTGAGCATTGAGGAGCGGCACAGCTGGTAGTGGCACAGTGGCACAGCTGGTAGTGACACAGTGGCACAGCTGGTAGTGACACAGTGGCACAGTGGCACAGTGGCACAGCTGGTAGTGGCACAGTGGCACAGATGGTAGTGGCACAGTGGCACAGCGTCACAGTGGCACAGCTGGTAGTGGCACTGTGGCACAGCGTCACAGTGGCATAATGGCATAGCTGGTAGTGGCACAGTGGCACAGCTGGTAGTGGCACAGTGGCACAGCGTCACAGTGGCACAGTGGCATAGTGGCACAGCTGGTAGTGGCACAGTGGCACAGCTGGTAGTGACACAGTGGCACAGCTGGTAGTGACACAGTGGCACAGCTGGTGGAGCTGCTGCCTCACAGCACCCGACTTCGATCTTGACCTTGGGTGCTGCCTGTGTGGAGTTTGTACATTCTCACTGTGAACACATGGGTTTCCTCCAGGTGCTCTGGTTTCCTCTCATATCCAAAAGATGCGTAAGTTTGTAGATTAACTGGCCTCTAGGAATTGCTCCGTGTGCATGGAGTTTGTAGAACTAGTGTGTGAATGGGTGATCGACTGTCAGCATGGACTCGGTGGACCAAAGGGCCTGTTTCCATGCTATATCTCCAAACTAACATGAACCACAGCTTTGTTCATCTTCACCTGATGGCTTGCTGGGGAAGCCAGTCATAAGGTCATGTGATAGGAGCAGACTTAGGTCATTCAGCCCATCAAGTCTACTCCACCATTTAATCATGGTTGATCTATCTTTCAATAGACAATAGATAATAGACAATAGGTGCAGGAGCAGGCCCTTCAGCCCTTCGAGCCAGCACCGCCATTCACTGTGATCATGGCTCATCATCCACAATCAGTGCCCCGTTCCTGCCTTCTCCCCATATCCCTTGACTCCGCTATCTTTAAGAGCACTATCTAACTCTTTCTTGAAAGCATCCAGAGAATTGGCCTCCACTGCCTTTTGAGGCAGAGAATTCCACAGATTCACAACTCTCTGGGTAAAAAGTTTTTCCTCATCTCCATTCTCAATAGCCTTATTCTTAAACTGTGGCCCCTGGTTCTGGACTCCCCCAACATCGAGAACATGTTTCCTGCCTCTAGCGTGTACAATCCCTAAATAATCTTCTATGTTCTTTCCCTCCTAACCCCATTCTCCTGCCTTCTCTTGACACCCGTACTAATCAAGAATCTATCTATCTCTGCCTTAAAAATCTTTACAGATGAGGGTGGATGACAAAACGATAGGTAGTACTCTGAAGTATATCTTTTGTCAGCTGGAAAAGAAGTTACATCAGGAAAGAAACCACAGAGATAATTGTGAGTCGGACTGCCACAAGGGAGGATATGGGGGGGGGCGTGTCCAATGCTTGGCTGAGTAGACATAACTTTTCAGCACTCCCGAAAACAAATCCCTAAACTGCTAAAAAAAAGACGAACTAAAGGAATCAAGTACTTTAAATTAAATCAGAAAGTATACAGAACGTACGGATGCCTTCCAAGAAAGTAAAAGGAGGAGTACAACTGCCACAGAAGCAAGCAAAGGAATCAAGGAAAAAAATCGAAGGTAGGCCCACAGCTCTGATGGAGCAGGGGACTAGATTTGGTGACCCCTCGGCAGGCTGTGGATCTGGGGAGGGCTCCGGTACGAAGCTGGAGTCTACTACTCCCAGCAAGCGCTCTTTGACTCGGGTCAAAATACGAGGGAGTCGCCGTGAGTTACCAAAAAGGCCCACTGTTTGCCGAGAGGCTGCTGATGTTGTGTCTGGAGTTTCGGACTCGAGTGACGATGAGGTAACGGGAGACTCCACTAGCAGTGGAAGTGGAAATGAGGAAGAGGAAGAAAAGCAAGAAGATACAGAGACTAATATGAAAACGATGCTTCAAGAAATTATTAACAGGCTTAAGAAAATTGAAGGAGATAACAAATTAATGAGGAGAGATAACAAGAAATTTTGTAAGACTTTGAAAAAAATGGAGGAGAAATTTCAAACAGTGACAAATAAAGTGGATAATATACAAATGGAAAATGAAATGTTAAAATCTAGGGTGGAAAAAAATGAAGACAGTATTACTGCAGCATCAATTGAAAGCAAAAAGACGGCGGAGAAGTTGGATGCCTTGGAAAACTATAGCAGGAGAAATAATGTTAAAATTGTTGGTTTGCCAGAGGGAGTGGAGGAGGAAGACCCAATTAACTTTTTTCAAGATTGGATAGTGACCACTCTGGGAATAGATAAACAAGGTCGGATGGAAATAGAAAGCGCACATAGGGCTCTAAGACCAAAACCCTCGGCTAATCAAAAGCCAAGATCTGTGTT
>NC_135973.1:35359743-35366743 GCF_053455715.1 Rhinoraja longicauda | reverse complement strand
TATTTCCAGCATTCTTTGTGTTGTTTTGGAATCTGCACAGTTCAGACGATCCTGTCCTCAGTGTTCCATCTGAACAGCTCGGACTACAGGCTTAATAAAATTTCAGCATGTACATGCTCAATGAAGTTTGCAAAAGTGATCAAATGCCAACTAACCACGGGAGTATGTTCAGAGATATGAAGAAAATTAATCAACCATAACAGCAAGTGGGTGTACATGCTCTGATTAATCAGAGCACATTTTAGACGATTTAAATTTCATTTAAATTTCATCAAATTAAAAATAAATAAATTAAGGTTTAGAAACATGGTAGCTCTTGTTTTGATACTTGAATCGTTGACAAATCTCCAAAACAGAGATGTAATGCTGAGGCTCTATAAGGCACTGGTCAGGCCACATTTGGAGTGATGTGAGCAAATTTGTGCCCCATATCTGAGGAAGGATGTGCTGGCTCTGGAGAGGGTCCAGAGGAGGTTTACAAGAATGATCCCAGGAATGAGTGGGTTAGCAAACGATGAGCGTTTGACAGCACTGGGCCTGTACTTGCTGGAGTTTAGAAGGTTGAGGGAGGACCTAATTGAAACTTACAGAATAATGAAAGGCATAGATAGAGTGGACATGGAAAGGATGCTTCCACTGCTGGGAGACTCCAGGACCAGAGGTCATAGCCTCAGAATTAAAGGGCGCTCTTTTAAAAAGAAGGTGAGGAGAAAATTCTTTAATCAGAGGGTAGTGAATCTGTGGAACTCATTGCCACAGAGGGCTGTGGAGGCCAAGCCAGTGGATATTTTTAAGGCAGAGATAGACAAATTCTTGATTAGAACGGGTGGTAAGGGTTATGGGGAGAAGGCAGGAAAATGGGATTAGAAGGCAGAAATCAGCCATGATTGAATGGTGGAGTAGACTCGATGGGCCGAATGGCCTAATTCTACTGATATAACTTGTGAAAACAAATTTTAAACTAAGCTGAGGAACAATACCTTAACTGCAAGCAATATTTCAAACACAAAAGCTCTGTAAAGCAGCCAAGCATCACAATGGGTTGAGTTTTACTAAACAATGTGGATTTACTGAGATTTTTTATCAACTATGTGAAAATCTATCCTTTTCTATTGATATGGAACAACAGAAGGAAATATGAAATAGGTACAACATTGCTTAATTTTCGCTGATAGTAGGTTAATAGGCTTGGTGTAGATTTAAAAATGTCCCCAGTGTGTGTAGGGTAGTGTTTGTGTGTGGGGGTCGCTGGTCGCTGATGACTCGGTGGGCTGAAGGGCCAGTTTCCGTGCTGTATCTCTAAACTAAACTAAACTAAACTATAAATAGACCAATGTTATAACAATTATCCTGCAATAGCCATGGTAACCATTTCTTTCTACATGAACTTTATGTAGAAATAGAATTGCAATTCGAAAAGAAAGTGGACTGTAATAAAAACCACAGCGATTTCTTCAGGAATTGAATCTTTTGTTCAATCCAGTGATTGGCTTTCTGAGTTGCCTGAAGACAATTGGGAGTTAAAAAATGATTCACCGCACACAGTCCAGCCACTTTTAATGGTGCAGACCATAAACCGGTCTTTGGAAAGAAACTTTCATTTATACAGGACTGCACCGATCTGCATTTCACAAACGATCAAACAAAAAAAAGAATTTTCTCAGAATTGACTTCATGGAAGAAAGCAGTGGGTGATGGTTAGGATTAACAACTGTCCCGTATTAGCCGGGACATCCCGTATTTTGGGCTAAATTGGTTTGTCCCGTACAGGATCGCCCTTGTCCCGTATTAGGCCCAGGGGCACTGCAGGCCCGGACGCTGTAGGCCCAGACAGTGTATGCCCGGACATTGTAGGCCCGGACACTGTAGGACCGTACACTGTAGGCCCGGACACTGTAGGACCGTACACTGTAGGCCCGGACACTGTAGGCCCGGACACTGTAGGCCCGGACACTGTAGGTCCAGACTGTGTAGGTCCGGACACTGTAGGACCGTACACTGTAGGCCCGGACACTGTAGGTCCAGACTGTGTAGGCCCGGACAGTGTAGGCCCTGACACTGTAGGTCCAGACACTGTAGGTCCGGACACTGTAGGTCCAGACTGTGTAGGTCCGGACTGTGTAGGTCCGGACAGTGTAGGCCCGGACACTGTAGGTCCAGACACTGTAGGTCCGGACACTGTAGGTCCAGACTGTGTAGGTCCGGACTGTGTAGGTCCGGACAGCGTAGGCCCGGACACTGTAGGTCCGGACACTGTAGGTACGGACACTGTAGGCCCGGAGGCGTGTGCGCCGCCTAACGGAGGTTGTGTAGCAACCTGCCTCCCAGACCGGGGCGGCCGCCATTGATGGAGTGGGAGCACGTGGCTGCTTGCTGGGTGAGGTCACGTGAGGCGTGGGGCGGTGACGTCACCTTGTCCCTTATTTGAGAGTGAGATAGTTGGCACCCCTAGTGATGGTTGAAGGTTGTTATTTGGGCTGGCGGTCTGTGGCAGATGGTGTGACTCAGGGGTCAGTACTGGTTCCATTGCTGTTTGTGGTTTATATCAATGATTTCGATGAAAACCTACAACCACGATTAGTTAATTTGCAGTTCACACTAAAGTACGTGGTCTTGTAGACAATGAAGATGGTTATCAAAAATGACAGCAGGATCTTGATCAGTTGGGCAAGTGGGCTGAGGAACGGCTCATGGAGTTTAATGCAGATAAGTGTAAGGTGTTTCACTTTGGAATGGAATGGAATACTTTATTGTCACATGTGACTAGGCACTTTGAAATTCTTTGCCGTATACCCAATGTGTACAAATAGCAGCCACCTACGTCACTGACAAAGTTACAGAGCACAGGAGACTAATAATGGAATGAGCAATGGAGGCTGGAGATTCTGACCATGGGCCCCAAGTGTGTGTTTCTTATAGTGTTGAAGGCGTGAGTGTTTAATTCAACACAATGTTCCCAATACATACTCGTCTGATCTTGCTTCACAGCTATGATTCAATTTACTTGACAAGGCTGCAAAACCCATAGCAGCGATCCATTGCATCTGGATTTTCCAGCACATTTGATTACTTGCTTCTGCTTTGTTGAGCTGCAATATCAAGGTTTCAAGGTCAGTTTATTGTCACATGTACTAATTAAGGTACAGTGAAATTTGAGTTACCGTTCAGCCACACAAAGCAACAAGACACACAGCCACATAAAATAAAAGTTAACATGAACATCCACACAGCGGCTCCCCACATTCCTCACTGTGATGGAAGGTAATAAAGTCCAATCTTCTCCCTCTTTATTCTCCCGCGGTCGGGGCTGTCGAACCATCTGCAGTCGGGGCGATCAAAGCTCCCGCGGCTGCCGATCCGAAGCCCTCGCGTCCGGGTGATCGAGACTCCCGCGTCGGGACGGTTGAAACTCTCCGCGGCTTGGAGCTCCCGAGTCGGTCTCTAACCAGGGACCGCGGGCCCCACGATGTTAAAGTCCACAGGCCAGCGGTTGGAGCTCTCCACAGTCGATCCCCGGCAAAGGGATCACAAGCTCCACGATGGTAAGTCCGCGCCGCGCCCGCTGTTGAAGCGCCGGCTCGGTCTCCAGGAAAGGGCGTGCCGCTCCACGATGTTAGGCCGCAGTGGGGACGGAGACACCATACGGCAAAATGTCGCATCTCCGTCGAGGTAAGAGATTGAAAAAAGGTTCCCCCAGCCCCCCTCCCTCCCCACTCCCCACCATCCCCCACATAAAACAAACCAAGGAGCACTAAAACATACTCTTTCACACGTACTTAAAATAACAAAAACAGAAAAGGGGACAGACAGACTGTTGGCGAGGCAAATACTTGCTGGCGACACCCGGTGGACATCCTTCCCCCGTCAAATCCCCAGGGAGCTCCTTGGATGAAGGAGGGTTGGATGGGATAAGACTGGGGAAAAGGAGCATTATTATTGGAGGTGTAGGGTTGATTGGGGGTTGCTGCAGTGCAAGGTGAACATGCAATTTGTGTGTGTGTGTGTGTGTGTGTGTGTGTGTGTGCCAACCAACATGAGCAATGAAGGAATTGGATCCAGTTCCACAAGCTTCTACAACCGGCTCTGTTTCAAAATAAGTTTCTTCACACTTGGATCATTATTTTTACACCTCGTTTGCACAACACAGGGCCTTTGAGATTCCTCTTGGACTTTGTGTCTGGCAGTCAATATAGTTTTCACATAATACCTGACATAATTACTCTGCTTTTCTGGTCTATTCCTCTATTCATCAAACCAATGATCCAAAATGCTTCTGAATATTTACCTCAACTAGAATGGCAAATTTCGAAGGATGTTTTCATTCAATTTGTGTCCTCTGTTTCTGCATCCTCTTTAAACTATACCACTTAGTTCATATTGCCTTGCCTCACTCTTCCAACAAAGTATTTCTGCATTTAAGCTTCATATGAGTACCTCAAGCCGACTTAATAAATCTATCCAGACCTTCTAGTCATTTCTCACCAACTCCCTGACAGTTCACTATAATTATGAATTTCTTATCATCCACAAATTTTGAAATGACATTCGTTCCTATTAACGTATATGACTCTGATCTGGGAGCGGGCTATTTCTGTGGTCTATTAAGGGTTAACAGCGTTTCTCAGAGATGTTCCTGACGGAGGCTAAGGCAGGACATACGTATATTGGTGCCTACAATCAGAGACAGCGCATTGTTATTCTCTCTCCTCTATCCAAGCAGAGCAAGGCATTTCAAAATGTAACAATGGTGGAGAACAATCAGTCAAGGACTGATGCTAACCCATAGAGCAGACGTGGGTGCAATGAGAATGTGAGAGATGAGGTTGTGGATCATATGATCTCTTTGTGATGCAGAGATTCTATGATGTAACCTCCCACACTCTATTACCTGGCCTATATCAATGACGAGTCACAATGCAATATTTGCAGTGAAGGACTTGTATCCCTCCAGTGTTGACTCTGCCCTTGGGTTTCCCTGACATCACAAAGATGTCCAGGTTGGTCTGTGGATTGGCCACTGGACATTCTGAAGTGTGAATTGATGGGGAAATAAGGGGAATAAAGAATGGGATTATTGCTAACTAGAAATCATTCCTTAGCTAACTCCTTTATGTCATAGAGTCGTACTGTGTGGAAACAAGCCCTTGGGCCCAACCTGACCACGCCGACCAACATGCCCCATCCAGACTAGTCCCACCTGCCTGCGTTTGGCCTATGGGCCTTTAACCCTTTCCTATCTATAAAGCTGAGGCATGGATGTCATGAATTTAAGGAAATGGGATGAGAAAGCTGATCACATTCAGTTAGTGTAAGAAAATAACTGCAGATGCTGGTACAAATCGAAGGTATTTATTCACAAAATGCTGCAGTAACTCAGCAGGTCAGGCAGCATCACAGGAGAGAAGGAATGGGTGACATTTCGGGTCGAGACTCTTCTTCAGACTGAAGAAGGGTCTCGACCCGAAACGTCACCCATTCCTTCTCTCCTGAGATGCTGCCTGACCTGCTGAGTTACTCCAGCATTTTATGAATAATCACATTCAGTTAGCTCATTCGAGTTTGGCAGGATGCATGTACTGAAGAGGAATAGTTCTCTGGCACACGATAGAACTGTGAGCAAAACTGAAGCTCAATGCGTTGAAGAGTAGTATCAATACAAAACGGATTCAGAGGCAGAAAGCAGAGAGTCGCAGGAAGTGCTGCTGGTCACGAGGGTAAAACTCTCCAGAGACCAGTCGGCATTCATCTCAATCACATGAAGGATGGGTAATAAATGCTGGTTTTTCCAGCAATCCCCACATCCCTTGTATGAATATAAAAATAAATCAGCCGTGCCTTCCCACTGCTGACCTCTCCGCTCTCTCCCAAGGCTGGTACAGCCACAAAACATAAATTCCAATTATCTTCCTCCTGTTCAAACAAAAAGGTTCTCCCTTTAACCAACTGCAGTCTTTCAAAGGCTTGATTTCCCTCATTCCCAGAGACAGTAACCGTTTGAGCTGTGGCATTGTGACTCGAGAGATGGCCTGCATTAATAATGAGCTGATAATCTAGGCTGAGACTTCAGTGCGGGTGTGGGAGAGTGTTCCCATTACATCAATGATGGATGAGATGTTAAACTGGAGCTCTTGCTGCCCTCTTCAATGAACGTTAAAAATCTCATGAGGAACTGCAAGGGAGTGACTGATATTTATGCCGAGACCACAGAGTTTCATACTCATTGCCAGTCATCATTTCCTTTCAATGCACATATATTAAACTGGAGACTACATTTTGAACATCGAACGTAGAACAACACAGAGGAAGCTGGAGTAACTCAGCGGGACAGGTAGTATTTCTGGAGAAAAGGAACAGGTGATGGTTCGGCTTGAGACCCTTCTTCACACCCGAAACATCACCTATTCCTTTTCACCAGAGATCCTGTCTGACCCACTGAGTTACTCCAGTTGTATTGTGTCCATCTTTGGTTTAAACCAGCATCTGCAGTTCCTTCCTACACCTAGAGCAGTACAGCACAGGAAGAGGCCCATCGGCCCACAATGCCTGTGCTGCACATGATGTCCAGACAGACTGTCCTTCATATTAGTGTTCTCCGCACTGATCCCACTCTACTCTATGTCCTTCTTCATGGCGAAAACAGATGCAAAATACTAGTTTAGTACCAAGCCTACATCCCCTGACTCCAAGCACGTTCTTTCCTTCATCCTTGAGTGGTCCTGCCTTCTCCATGGTGATCCTCTTGTTCTTCATGTAGGTATAAAAATCCGTGTGGTTTTCTTTCATCCGACCTGCCAAAGCCATTTTGTGGCCCCTTTTGGCCCTTCTAACCACCTGCTCGTTCTTTCCTTGCTTGATATTCCTCAAAGCTGCTGTCTGATATGTGCTTCATCAACTATGAACTACTTTGGGATGTTCTGTGGTCGCAGGAGATGGTGATACTGTACGTACCAGCAAAACCAACTCCTTTGTCTGCTCTGCCAATGGCCAAGTGCTTGAGGCT